>NC_023209.1:247500-272500 GCF_028751815.1 Salvia miltiorrhiza
TAGGAGCAGCTATTGAAAAAGGTATGGTAGTGATCTCACTCCACGCATTGCACACTCTTTTCAGACAACTCGAAATATCGTATGTTAAGAAGGTTGACAGCTTCATATTCATTCAAGTGAGAAATCGGATCGAAAAACCACCGCCCATAGAGCTTAGCCAAGAGTGGACCAGGCCTTCTGGCGGTTCCGCGAAGCCGGTCCCCGGTGGCTAAGAACCATTTCTCACTTGCAAATCAAAAAGAAAGATTTAGAAAGTGTCCCGTGAGGGAAGTTTTCATCTTTCTTGTTGACTTTATCGACCATCCCATTCATTCTAATTCTGTTTGGAAAAACCAAACTTTCTACAATACAAGACAAGTCTCTCCTCATTTGTAGAGCGAGAAGCGGAACCTTTTTACAAAAAAGTAAATCAACTATGACAAAGAAAAATCTTATTATTCGCATTTCATTTATGAAAATTTATCCAGTCTGCCATGAGTGATTGCACAAGTCTCGTCACGTCAATAGGGTCGATTCTCCATTCATAGCCTTTATTTGGGCTTTTAGCCCGCCTCTACAACTAATCGGTACCTCTGCTTTCTCGTCCGTAGCTTCCCTTTGTTCTCTGTGTTCTGAGTCCCGTGTATTTCGTAGCTACCCTGGCAGTCCCTGCCCTGCCACTTACCAGTTGTATGCGGTTGGTTCCTTCTCTTCACAAACAACAGGTCTTGCAGCAACTAATTCATCTAGGTCTCTCGGTTGGTCGTAGAAATGAAAGAGTTAACAGTTTTTCGCTAGTGAAGCTTTAAGAGATAAGGCAAGTAGTCTACGACTATCCTTGGGAAGCTTGGCTTAGAGAGTCGCTTTCCTTAGATAGAGCTTATCGGTAAGTCAGTGAAGCAAGTTTTATGGTCCAAACAGAGTACAGAGCCTGCACTTCCGGAAGACTAAGAGGAGGATGCCCAAAGACTCAAATTCCTCCTGCCTAGGTAGGAGTGGGCTAAGGGAGGTAAACACGATAGAGAATTAGCGCTTTTTCATCTGCAAACAAAAGAAGAATGAAAATCCGTTGAAATCCCCTTAAAGAAAGTAGTTGCTTCCCAAATAGAATAGCTTAAGCTAGAGGGGGGTGGGACTAAGCACAAGCTTTCCACCATCTTATTGGCGATAGGATGGCACCAAAGGCAAGAACTGACTCCCCCGCATCAGACATAAACCCACCATAGAAATGGAGCTACTCATACATATGAGTCTTTCTTCCTTCCGAACAGGCCTTAGCTGGCACAAAGAATTTCCTCTACCAGTACTAGAAGCAGAAGAGTAACCCTGTGCTGACGAATCTCCCTTACCAGACCAGTCACAATCTGAGCTTTCCCCCGACACCGGAAGAATTTGATCTATCCAAAACCGATTTATAGATTCATTTCACGGTTTGACTCTATCGCCCCTCCCCTTACCCTTATATACGCTGCTCAGGAAGGGGAAAAGGTCTTTGATCCAATTCTCGCCCCGGGGGGCATCAGCCTTGCCTTGCTACTTACTCGAAGCTACTAAGGTAGAACCTTTCTGACTATGTAACCATTAGTAGTTGATTCACCGGTGAAATGAAAAAGTAATACATTTGTGTCAAAGGATCAAAACGGCTTATGAAATGAATGGAATTCCGGCTCTCTGTCAAAGACGCATAGGGTCTTCTCCTCCAAGAGGTTGTGTTTGATGAAAAGTTCCGCATTCTCCGTATTCAGTTAAGAAGAAAGGAATTCTTATAGGTGTCAGTCGTCAAGAAGTATGAAGCTGGATTGCCTTTCCTAGACTGACATTGAAGGCGTGCCTGACCGGTTGGCGCAGGGAAAGATTTGCTTGGAGCTACATTGAACTAAAGAAAAAGGCCGCTTGGAAGACCTTAGTTCAATAGTCCAATCCTTAGAAAAGTAGCGCTTAGCTATACCTATGCTTTTCGGTTCTCCTCAAGTCTCTTTCTCCTTCCTTCCTATTTGAGAGCTTCATTCAAGAACCTATCTCTCGTATCCATTCATTGATCTCCGGTTTCAAAAGGATTGGTTGTTCTCCTCGGGCCAGTCCGTTCGGGATCCGTTCTGTAAAAGAGATTGCTGGCCAGCACTGACCCCCGAAAAGCGACTCCTAGCTCACTGACTCCTTGGCTGCAGGTCTCCCTCTTCAATAGCAAAATCAGATGTCTCCTTCCGATGGCTCCTGTCTTCTTTCTTTTCCAAAAGCAAGCATACCAGCGGAGGTGAACCCTAGTAACACAGCATCATGGTTTAGCCTAGCCCTGACAAGCAGTTCACCGCTTTCACATGGCAGAACCCATCACAGCACAGGGAGTCTGGCGCCCCTATACACTCATATCTCGACTTGACTTGCTGAAAAATGGATATTTTTAGTGGGGATGAGCCCATGTGTACGCCTAACCTTCGGCTACCCCTCAATGGCACTAATAAGCACACAAGACACATAGGTATAGGGATGCCTGTTTTACTAGACTCGTAGACTAGTAGTACTCAACCAAGCATTCAGCTCGATGAATCACCCGAAGACTACTTCTGCGACATCCTTTTCTCATAGCCTGCTTTCTCTGTCTTGTCTTTCAATGCCATTTCAAGAATTGAATGAAGAGAACGGTAGTCTCATTGATTCCATTGCTATTGGTGGTACGAGATCCCTTCGGGCTCATTATTCACCCGGCTGAGTCGGTCGAAGCAATCGGCCGCTAAGGTATGGGATACTTGTTCTTGACGCGCCCGGTAGTCGCAGCACATCCGTAGGGAACCATCGGCTTTCTTCTGAAATAGCAGGGGGGGCCTCGTTACTTAGTGGGCTTAATGATCCAACATTCCTTCTTTCAGTTGCTCCTTAGTCCATACTGGAGTATTGACTTGATCAGCGTTTACGCTATTTAAGCTATTTTCTTTCTCCTTCTCTTGCTGTACAACTTGTTCTTTAGCGTCTTCTTCTTTCTTACCTTTTCTTAAACATGGGCTGGGGAATTGGATTCAAAGAGAAAGAGCTCAAATTGACCCGTTAACAGCTTCCATCCATAGAAAGACTACACCAGAACCAGACTTTTGAGAATGAATCCCGATAAAAGCCCTAGATCACGTATCCAGTATTCTAAACGAATATCATAAGAGAAGACGCCAAAAGACCTATCTTTGTCGGTGCTATCACCCTTCTACTCCCATCGGAGTTCTTCCATTGATTGCCTTCCAACTCTAACATCTGACGAAGGCTTTGGTCCTTTCACCTGCCGCCTTGCTTGTCTTCAAAGATGGATTCGTACAAGATCCCTCTTTGGGATAGCTTCTTTGACTCCAACTCTCTAGGCTTGCTACTTCGTTCTGGGCTGGCCTTCTGCTTCAAAAACATCCCGCCGCGGAGCTACCGTACTTGACCTCTTTTGTCACGTCGGAAGCCCATCTTTTCCTATTGGGTTGATGCCCCTACATCGGTATCTATTATGGCCTAGAATAGGAAGCTCAGAAGCTACCCACGCAAAAAGGCGCATATAAAATATTAGCATAGGAGAATAGAAGCCTTTCAAAGGAGAGGTGACTTTCCGAGAAAGGGTAGAAGCAGAACTGTAAACTGAAAGTGAAACTGTTAAAGGCGGAGCCAGAAGGGAAATCAGGCACCAAAGCTTCTATGACCTTCAAAGTGATTCAAATCAATCCACCTTGGAAGAAGACGGCGAAACCATAATAGAGGCTGAAGTAGGCAATAAAGTAGGGAATCCAGTCGGCTTGAATCCTAGATTGGATCTTCGAAGACTCTCTTTTAGGAATCCAATGCACGGGGGAATCCATGAACAGCAAGTACCGGGCGGCGCACAATCAAATAGAAGGCCCCACCCCGTCTCCACCCTCCTTGTCGAATAAGGCTTGCTTGCTTGCATGGAATGATTATCCCTTCTATGATGAACTTTCTTCACTTCAGCTTTATAGCGCATGGCTTACCTGCCTTGACTATCAGAGAGAGAGAAAGGAAGTTGTACCAGAGGATTGATTCTAGTGAAACTTTTCATCATCCATAGATAGCAAAGGAACTAGCTCACAGGCCTCCTACCTACGAGACTGGGCCGACTGCTTAGAAGCAAAGAGGGAGATGAATGGAAGACAGCTTTCAAGACCAAGCATGGGTTGTACGAGTGGATGGTTATGCCATTTGGTTTGTGGTTGTTTATCTTTGACTTTTGACTGAAGGGGAAGCTACCCTCGCGGGTTCTATTACTTCGATAGTGGGAGTGGGAATGAATTATTTGTTGCAAAGGGCTCTGCTAGAATTATATCCCATGGAGTGTAATCTATCTTTCCTGCCTCTCAGTCAAAGATTCTTGTCTGTGATCTTATCTTAGAAAGACTATCTCAAAAATGTTCTATCTGCTAGCGGAGGAAAGATGAGTATCTGGTTTCATTTACTGGTGATCGAGTAATATTCTTTCTTGGGTCAGGATTCGGATTCTAAGAGATTCCCTGTTCTAGCCCCAGGGAAAGAAGATTGATTAACCTGGCTTCTTCATTCCTCAGTTCCAGCTCAAAGACAAGGCTAGCTTTAGTCTCTCTTTCCGGGAAGAGTCAGAATCGCAAGGGTAAGAACTATCAGAACTCATAATACTACGATCACCGGCCTATTCCCTAAGGCAGAGTCTTAAACTCACCGAAGATTCTTCTCTTACGGCTGAGCTAATTGACAGTTATCTTTCTCCTGGGAGTCAGAAAGAGTTACCCGAGAGTCTGAAAAGAGAATAGTAGAGGATCCGAAAGAGAAGAGCTTACGAGCTATCAATAAAATGACCTGTAACTCTAAGTATGAGTTCTTTTCAATGAGACAACCCGGGGGAACCCCAACTCTTAAATCTTCCATTTCCCGTTCCTGACCAACATACTGTGAATGTGCTTTAGAGATTCCAATTACAGTCTAAGCTCTTTTTAAGAAGGAGTTGCCAAAAGAATCACTCTTGCCAAAGGGAGTTGTGTTCTTCCCATTTTAGACTTTTAGGTTTAGGGCTGCCAGAGTATCCGTCTCTTATCTTAATAAAGTCAAATCATCCGCAGTCAGTGGCTGATGTTAACGTGAAACTGAAATAGTCGGGGCCTACCCAGACCTACCTATAAAAAATATGGAGAAGAGTATGTATCTATCCTAGAGGAGAAATTAGGGGTAATCCCTAGCCTGTAGAATAAGACTACTCGCCTGCGGATCTTTCGGTATCTTACCTTGCCTCATGGGTGATTGATTTCCTTCAAAGGGTTCTGCTAGCGATATTACAAAGGAATCGTGGTCATCCAGAGGAAGTTCTCCAAAATAAGACCCAGGGTTTGGTTTTCCAGCATCTCCAATTCTCGCGTGGAAGGGGTGCTCAAATGGCTAAGCCCCGAGAAAGCTTTCTTGCTTGAGAGCTGAGCTCTTTTGATTAGCTATATCCTTTCCTATTTTCCTATCTGGTTAACCCCAGGTATAGGTATGCTTTCAGCCAGAGTCAATGTAAATGATTGCATTGTGGGAAAGTCTTTGAAAGAAAAGACCAGGCAAGAAGAATCTTCGCCTACCTGGCCTTGCTGTCATGTTCACTGCTACTGACATATGAGACATCGCTAGCCGCCCCCTTTCTCCCATTCAAGCCAGCAAAGAAGACCAAAAGGAATGAGATTACGGCAGGGCAGAGGAGAGAGACTTGATCGATTAGTTAGAGTCTTTGGCGGTGCCAGGAAGAGAGATCTATAGCTTTCTTCCGGCTGGGGGGAGCAGTCCAACTAGCGGCTTCTCTCTTTTTTCATCTGCTGTGTGACTTTTTGCTTACAGTGATAGGATAATCTCACCATATACCTTTTCATTTATACCACAATAGGGCAGGAGTCAGCTCATAGGGCGGAGAAGGCTCTTATCCTAGTGTTATTCCGCCAAAGCAAAGACGGATTAAGCAGAGGCAGGTGGAAAGAAGGACCCCGAAGGGAGTTAACAAGCCGAGCAATGGTATAATAGGTACTCGATCTGCGGATCGCCCAAAGTATGCTACTGTCAAGCTACCTGCCACCATTGCCTGATATGGCATGAGCACTCTTTCTCTATTCAATCACAAAAGGAGAGAAGGAAAACCAAAGGGATCTATAACTTTTGTATCCCTAACTAATAGGGCAGGGCAAGTTCGCATAGGAGATAAGATCCTTATTCCAATTTCTTACATCCCAGGAGGAAGGTAGGTCCCAGATGGAAAGTCAATTCCAAGAGGACAGATGTGGAAATGAATTGTTGATGAGTACCTGCTTGTCGTAGGGTAGGAGCGAGAAAGGAAGAACTTTTTCTTATTTACGCCCTAAAAGTTCTAATTGCCTTGTTGAGGCTAAACAACTAAGCTTTCTTAGTTTTCTTTCTTTCCTTTCTTTGCTTAAGGCGGCCGCGGAGGGCATCCCTTCTCAGCTTTCCTTTGACAAGGGACTTCGGATTTCGATCTTCAGGCGAGGACTAAGACTAAGTAAGCGCTGACAGCTTTATCGCACCTGCCCTAGAATAGGTTAGAAGGAAGTTCCTAGCCTCTACACATCCAAGAAGAAGAAAATGATTTATTGCTCCTAGCAGCTGCTAGCACTTCTGGTAGCTCTTCGCTTGCTCTTTGTACTAGAGTCTCCTCTATTCATTTTATTCCCTCATTTCATCTTCGAAAGGTACTCACCTGTGAAGTAGTTGTTAACGGGTGTCTTCTAACCACTAATAATAAATAGCCCTGTAAAGCCCCAAAGACCTGGCCCTTCTGTTTGGCTTCTTTCTCTCAACCAGATGGGAATCAATCCTCAATCTACCGATGAGTTATAAGAGCTAGTAGTTAGTACTTCCTCTTGCTATGAAGCTAGTAAGCTCCTCGGTGTAAGCATTAGAGCCCTTAGACAGCTTAAGATTAAGAGTAGACGAAAGCTAGAACAAAGCCCGATCCCCCCTCTGTTTACTAGGAAGGGTTACGATTTCCCATTCCCATGCTTAGACCCACCGATTGGACTACTCCCAGTCAACAAGAACTCTGCAGCGTGTGAAGTCCTTGCTTCAGACCTACGATATACCAACTCTACTCTTGTCTTATCGATAAGTAAAGCTGGAACTCTCGTAGAACACTACGGTGAGACGCCAGTATCCTAGCGGAAAGTGGCACTTAGTTGTTGATACCAGTTTAATCATTTTTGTTTAAGCCTGCAGAGCTGTCACAAAGAATAGGTTGTATTCACTGGAACAAGAGTAACCTTCATCTCCTAGGGTCAAGCCATAGTGAAGACTCTTTCCAGGTCTAACGAGAAGATTCCCTGGTAGAGCTCCAGATATTATAAGAGAGAGATTTCAGGTGGAGACATATAAGTATAAGATCATGGTAATAGGGTATAAGATAGCTATATAATTGCGGGCTAACTGTACCAATGTCACTACCAAACCCTACCCACTCATGCTGTTCCTCCTACTAATATAAAGATTCTAGAGATTTCAACTACATTGAGCCTGGGGGAGAGTTTCTAGTTTCCCGACAGGTGAATGCTTTACCAAACTCGTGTACAAATCCTTTCTACCTTTAGCACCTAAGCGGGTGCTAATACCAACCTTTTGAAACTAAGTGTAGGCTTTAAGAACGTCGTGATTAAGATAGCTGCCTTGATAAAGTCAGTCTTTGGGTACTACCTGCGAAGTTCGTGATTCCAAAATCAACGTCTACAACGGGTCCAACTGACCATCTTCTCCACTACAGGAATCTCATGGCACTGAACACATCATAAGACTCTCTGATGTGCCGTGTCTTCCCAGGCCGTTAGATCAAGATAAGAACGGTATTAAATGGTTGTCTTTTTTCTTTCGTTTGTTAGTAGGTATGGGTTCTTTTTTGAATGGTTTACCCTGCTAGCAAATAAAGTCTGTCAGCTATCGAATAACTAGTAAATGGGATTAGTTAGCAATCAGTATTCGTAAATAAGGAGACGGAACGAAAGTGGTGAACAAGTAATAGGAAGGGGGCGTGGCATGGCCCACCAAGCTGACGTGAACCGGGCCCAGATTGACATGTTAACCACTGAGAGGGTTAGTTACTCCCGTTGCTCATCATGGAATGAATTCACTTCGGCTTACTTTCATCTTACCAAATCCCTCTTTAACATGATGTAGGTAGAGTGGCGCCCATGGGAGGATTCCTTCCATTGGCATAAAGATTGCGCGGTCTCGGCCCTCAGATGTGATGTGTCTCCTCACTCATGAGTCGCACACGATTCTATTAGATTCTTCAATAGGGCATTCTCTCAGAAGATCTTAGCTTCAAAGTCTATTTTCGTCTTTTTCATCTTCCGTCAATAAAACCGGAAACTGGGGATTTTTTCCAAGGTGGAAACAACCAGCTACTCTACAATAAGTCTTTCTCCATTTGCTCGATCAGGGGCAACATACGGAGCGCTTAAGGCGAATGTTATATAAGGAGAGGAGGACTGGTTGTACGCAGCTTTGCGGTTAGACGGGTTACGGCTTGACAAGTTCAAGCAAACCAAGAGTAGAGAGATTCGGCGGAATAGCATTTCCTATTGATTTGTCTCCTGGACTGGACCTATTCTGTTTAACTGAGATATAATCAAAGACAATGGTTGACTCATAGGATTCTATTCTACAGCTGATTACATTCATTTCGTTGTAAGTATCTATAACATTCTGAAGCCTATTTAATTCATGTTCTTCAATTACTGAACACCACTTAAACCACTCAAGTGAAAGAAGCCCGCATGCCCACTCTTCTTTCCCCTATCGAGGCTTTCGGTTAAGTGAAGGTAAGCCGCTTTCCAGGTGGCTTGGACCGACTTGCTTTGTTTAACTTTTTTGTAAGGGCTTTCGATTCATCGTAAGATAAGAGCAGAGAGAAGACAATCAACTCCTAGTGAACCGAGAATCAAGTCCACTCTAGGCACCTGGTCCTGATGGCTTCTCCGGTAAGTTCTATGCTTCAGGGATGTCAGAAATAGGAAGCTCGTAGCTCATCTTGGCTTACAGAAAGCTTTCAGCATTCTTCAGCCGCTAACTCAAAGCTCAAGATCGGTCTCATAGGAGTCACAGCCGGCCGGGAAGAGGAGAGATCAACGACGCAGCTACTAGCTACTAGTTGGACTGAGTTGTCCCTGTCGTTCCAATGGCACCTGATATGGCAAGACGGGGAAAGGAAAAAAGAATCAACATAAAGAGAGAACAAAGAAAGGGTCCGAAGGAGCTCTAAAATTGGCTTTCTTAAGTGATCGATCGCGCTGGGGGCACTGACAAAGAAGGGGCATGTTTTTCTTCTTTTTCTTGGGTGGTTTGTGGTCATATCCAATCCTGCTGTCGAAAGCGGGACTAGAAAGAAGATAGGCCGGTCAAAGAAAAACAAGGTCTTGAAGAGCCTAGCAGCGGGAATGACTCCTCAATTTGGGCATCCACTTAAATTCAATGAAATCCGATTTCGAACTGATCTTTCTTATTAAAGAAAAGAGTCCCAGCATTTTTTTATTAATTTTTCAAAATCTGTTTTTAGTTTCTTCATCATTTTCATAGTGATATATCTATATAAGACGAAGCAAAAAAGTAAAAGTAAAGTCCTCCAAGGTAGACCTCCTTTGCTGCTTTGTCTTAGATTTGGTTTGTTAACAGGCTTAATGCCTTTTTGGATTATTCGTTTGAATAATCCATTGAAATAACCCCTTACGGGGTTGAAAAAAAAGAGCAGGACTGTCACAACGACGTCCTCCTTAATGGTTTTACGATAGCGAAACTATTCGCCCACTTACACTTAATATCTGTATTTCTATATACATAATAGATACTTTAGATACTTTTATTTAAATCTCAAATTTCGTAATTACTACTACATAAAATAAAACATTACATTACATAAACAACTAAATAGGACGACTTTCCTAGAGAACTAGAACTTTAAAAGCATTCAAACTACATTAATTTATTTCTAAACAGAAATAAGTCAAAGGATAAGCCTTAACAAGTAGAAAGAAGATAAAGGAACTACTTTTTTCTAGTCTTCCCCGCCTGTCGCCGAGTGTGACAGCTGGGACACAGCCTCCACAATGAGTCCGAACTGCTCCGTCTGCAGCACTCCCAGCCTTAGCTCCAAATCCCTTATGTTTGCTTCAGAAGTGCGAATGCGTTCGTCTGCCGCAGCTGAATCTACCGCTCGAATATTCCTTAAAAAGAGATTGAGAGTTCTCCGGCGGTTTTGAATCGCCTGTTGTATTTGACGCATTTCCGCATCAATTGCGGAAAGCCTGTCGGAAATTCGAACATCCATACTATGCTATTATGAAATTTCTTTGATTTGATTGAATGAATTTGCTGAAGAAGACGCTTATTGAGCCTCCATTTATAGAGTGGTAGAGTAATCTCGCCATGCAGTACGAATTGCATGGCTGGCACAATTCTAACTACTATAAGCACGCTGCCTGTATGAACAAACAAACTTTGCAGAACCGTTTCACCTAATCGATCGTGGTGAAGTCAGCAATGGATTCGGCGGATCATCCACATCACGAATTGGATGGCAGGCACACACAATTCTGACTAGTTCTCCGCACTACTTTTCTGCAGTTGAAAGCTATCATACCTGTTTAATGAAAAACTGGCTGGCTCTGGCTACCTTGCGGGGCAAAGAAAATCTCCCCAAATCACACCGCCTGTATGAACAAACAAACTTTGTACAACCGGCTTACGTGAAAAAGATTCAATATTCTATGCCAATAGACTCGTGACATCCATGTACTGAGTCGTCAACAAATGAGCCACGTTAAGAAAGCCCACAGAAGGGCCAAAGCACAACAAGTCTACCCATCAAAACAAGCCCAAGCCCACGCCGCTGAATCTGCCCAAATTCAAAGCCCATCAAATCAAAGGTGGCTCCTCACATGAAATCATGCAAAGGATCTGAGTCCATCCAAATACCCAGAAAATGACTCTTTCTTCCCAGATCATCATGTTGAGAGGTTATCAAATTAGCTAGCTCAACCGAAGCAGCATGCAAAACTCCGGCGTCCGTATATCCAGTTTTTAACTGTTCCTCCGACGAGTTCTCTTCCATCGGCACCAACCCCCCTGACTCCGATTCCACATCCTTTGAGCTAGCTAGCGGCTCGAAACTGTTTTTAGGTTGCATTATTGATGATGATTGACCATGATCCGATGGGCTTTCACTCGCTTATATTATTTCTGGAAGCTAGATCATTCAACATGTTGGTTACTGTCTTCCCTGATGAGCTTTCTATCTAACTTAGATTCAATGATATCCATCTGTAACTGATCATTTAGTTGTTCCTCACTACCTAATACATCAATACAATAAAGGAACAATAAGTCCTTAGCAAGAGAAAATAGGAGCTTTTAAGCCATGTTTTCAGGCTCTGTAATAATCGGAGCAAAGAAATGCAGATTCGGTTACCGATTGAGAGAAGTCATCAACTACTGGTGATTAGCTACATTCTTTGACTTAGCTACGGTGCTTAACAACCATCTAACTCATTAAACAATACATGGCTGGGAAAGGGATAGCGATCTGGGCACATAGTCGTTTAGAAAGAAGACGTGGACATATTCGTTATTAAGAAACTTGTCTCTTGTCCCTTGCTTTAGCCGCGTACTGGCCTTTGCTTCGGAGGTTAGGAGGGTTACACGCCCAACTCGTCCCATACCTTGACCGTGCTCTCCTGCGGTCTACCATGAACCATGCCTTTGGTTTTAGTTACGGGATTGTTCTCTAAAGGGCAAAGGAAGACGAAACCGAAGGGAGTTAGTTCGGTCCTTGTTGGCTCCATTAGCGGCAGGAAAGACAAGACCTTTTGGTCTAAATTCCGATCTCTTTGGTCCAATTCTTGCACTTATATCTTACAAAAGTCTAGGTTCAATCTTCTACACCAACAATCAACCTGCCCTCTCAACAAGCTCTACTGCGGAGTCTGTAATCCCATATAAGCCGCTGCCCAGGATGCAAGCTGAAACGGGGCCATATTACTCTCTATTCCTAGAGGCCGAAGGGACCTAACTGTAGCTTCTTCCCAACAGATGGATTCCTCCTTTGCTTTCGTAGTTAGAGCTAGAATTGGACTTGTCTTCTTCCTTTTATATAAACCCCTTGTGAAAAGTAGCTTCAAAAGCAGCTCTTTCCGTGCTTTTGTCTTTAGATCGGCTCGTAGATCTCATTGGCAACTAGAGTGGGAAGTTAGTTGCTTTTCGTTCGTTCTTCTCTGAGGATAGGTAAATGTCTCCCAAAAGAGAGTGTCAACTGGCTGCCTTGGTAATTGATCCAGTGTGAAATCGATCCTCAAAGGTATCTTGCGTGGGCTTCTAGTTATAATCTAGTCTGTCAGTAGTAGATTGGTCTGAAATTGGAAAGAAATAGACTCATCAGAGGGAGGACGTTTACTTTTATATTGGTAATAGGAATTGAGGGTCCGAATTAATAGCTTAGGTAAAGAAGATTGATGCAAGATCAAGCAGAATGTAGCATCAATGCTTGTATTTGTTATTTCGCCTGAGCCTTTGCAAAGAGTAAAAGTAGAGCAAAGAATAAATTGCAAACCAGCTATGTAAGTATAAAATTATCTATTTCGAGATGAGTCTCCGAGTAGAAATAAGTCAGATTCCTCCATCCTTTGATCAAAAAAATCTGTAACTCAAAAGAGATGGGTTCAGCAAGAGCTGCACTTGATCCTGACTTGATTGAACTCACGGAGCTCAAAACTCATTCATAGCATGAGTAAGAAATGGGACGAACCAACGAACTCAGACCAAAGGGATTCCTTTTTCTTTCTAGTTCCCAAGTTGAAATACAAAAGCAAGAAGAAAACTAGGAATGCTAGTCCGGCCGACAAGAGCTACTTTTGAAGCTACTATTCCCATGGTTCTTATGAAAGGAAGACTAAAAACAGCCTATTAAGGTAAGGCAAGTTTCACTATTTGAACGTACCATCTATCGCAAGGGGTCACAAACTCACCATAAAAGGATCTCTAGTCGCATCTGTCTTTAGAAGATGACACAGCGAAAGCAGACAAGGGATCCATTTCCCCTAGCTTTACTCAAAGGGCAAAGGAACTCCTTCTTATCTTATATAGTTACGGCGGGATTTTATCTAAAATAAGGGCTTAAAACGCCAGTTTCAACTCTTTTGAAGGAGAGTCACACGTCCACGACCCTAAACTCCTCTTTAAAGGCTTTCTAGTCCCATCTCTATTCCCAAAATAGAACATGGAGAGAGGCCAAAGGAAACCATCCATGGGTTTTCGATGGGGTTTTTCCACTCATAGATAGAAGGCAAGGGACGCCACTTCTTTTCATTGAGTTTTGGGTTAGCTCATAAGAGGTGAAGTAGGATAGCCTTGTGCCTTAGCCTCAGTTGCAACCCTTGTTATTGATATAAAACCACCATATTCGTTCCCTTCGGGAGGAGCTACACCATTAGTACCATATGTTTTAGCAACAGGAACTCTTTAACCACAGTCCTTACTTTCTCCCTTCGCTACACCATAGATAGCTACCTTTCGATCGTGATATTCCTCCGGTATCACGCTCGGGAAGGACGATGTATTCCCAAGATTAAAGCAAATCCTTGTTCCATCAAATCTATCAACAGTTGGATTCATATCGTAGGGGCGTTTAGCGTGTTATCTTCAATACAGGTAGTTCGTGTTGTAGGGGTTAGAGGAAGAGTGAGATACCAGTTACCCTTCCAAAATGCTCTACCCTGGGTAAAAGACACTGCGTGAGGCTTTGGCGATAGACGCTGCCCACTGCCGCTGCCAGAAGGCTTTAACTCAGTAGCTCGAAAGAGAACAAGAGCTCATGCCTCCACCTTTACTTGGCACCCATGCGCTCTTCGGGTAGCTGCACCGTATCGTTTAGCTACAGTTTTTAAACAACGTTGGTAGTGGAACTTTCTTGCTACCATCTCTAACTACCTTTCGAGAGGGATACTCCTGCGGCATCCCTCCCGGGAAGAACGATCAATTACCGAAAGAGGAGCTCATTCTTGTTCCAATTCATATGTCGTAAATCGGCCAATTATCGTTGGTTCGGTACGAGGAAATCTTCCAAGAATGTAGCTATTTATGGTGAGCCATAGGTGCCATATTCGTAGTCCATATCCGTAAGTTTAGTTCTAAGAGTAAGAAGAAAGGGGAGAAGACAGTAAACATGAAGATGCGGTCTCCCGAACAAATCAATATTGTGGAAGCCCCGCCATTAACTCGACTCGTGCAATGGTATCATATCATCAGGAGAATCAGAGATCTCACGGTTTAGGCCGCTTTGAGAAGGTTTGCCACTTTGAGATCAACCGAAGCGTCATTCAGTCCTATGCGCCGATCCGGAGATTTCATTCATGGCCTTGGCCAACATAGCGAGGAGAACAAACTGGGCACTTTAGATACATCAATCAGCGACTGCTTCAAATACAACCTCCTCAATCGAGAGGAACCTACGAGATACCCTTATATTCTATTCGGGCTTTAGTCTCGTCCTTGGCATCCTTGGAAGAAAGACAAGAGAAGGGTCCACCCTTTCTTTACATGGCGAGATGAATACCTCGTGAGGAACATCGAAATTGTAGCGCTTTCAGCTCGATTGAAAGATAAAGGTTCGGCAGAGGTCCAATAGAATAGTGAGGAGAGCTCAATAGAAGAAGGGAGCTCCTACTAACTATATTATATTCCCGAATAAACTATACTATAGATGGCGGGACGGGAAGCTCAACATCAAAGAACAAGGGGCTCAAAATAGACGTTTTAAAGCTCTGATGGACATGGATAATCCAATCTAATCTATCGAAAGCTTCCGAGAAGCCCAGTATATTATTTCGGGCTTTCAGTAAGAGCAAGTTGAGGAGATCTGGCTTGGTTACCTTTCCTCACGCGCGGAACTAACGGGTGATGCCGGGACGGTTGATTGACCGGTTGAGGGAGCTCTGGTTTTAAAGAAAGAAGGCTTCAAACCCTCATATCGAAGCTGCCACCAAAGGTGAAACCTTACATATTGAGTTAGCAAGGTTAGCAACCAGAAACCTTTCACATATCGAATGAACTCAGAAAGGAGAAATACCACTAGCTGAAAGCAAAACAAGCCAATCTGATCTTCATGAGAAAAGAACAAGGAACTATAAATAAATAGAAGAAGCCTACCTTCTAAGCCAATCTAGCGTCAGCAGGTGCGAAGCGAAAGATGAGCTTAGCTAGTTTGAACTATTGATTAGCAAAGGAAATGGAACTCTAACTCCTTTGAACGTTTGACGAGTGATTATACCATTGATTTACCTACTCCGCTAGCTACATCCAATAACTGTACATATTGAGGAACAACTACATATCGAGTAGAGAGACTCTAGTACGTTCGTGCCCGGGTCCCTTCACTGCTGTAAGTAAAGGAGAGCAATTCTAGTACGACATATCAACCAACATATTGATGAGGGAACTACTTGATCTTCCTTAGCTACTGGTGAGGTTGGCATATGAGCATATTGAGAAGCTACTGGTAAACCCGATTTGCCGGCATGATTTCCTGGTGTTCGCTTATATACGATTTCTGTCGTGTTCCGTGTCAAGTGGTAAAGCACCCGCCCCTTTCTCGAGGTCTTGACCTTCCTCAGCATTCCCTTTATCAGTATATTTGGGCAAGAACGGGCATAGTAGGATACGCCGTGTGATGATTTGGCAATGTCCCGTTCAGGGGAAACAACGTAGTAGCGTTCGAACGATCGAACACAGGTGAATACAGGGCGCGGGTGTCAAAGTATCGGATCATTCCCCGTGCAGGGGTCGCCCCACCCGACCTCCTCGCGTACAGACAGCCAAGGAATCGAAGCGTTGGAGCAGCAGTTCTCCTATCGGAGTTTTCCTTGGGTCCTTTCTTTCCGAACAAGATCAGTGAAGAATGCACTAGTCAGTACATGTAGGGCAAGGCCAAGCCGAGGAGCTACTTCTACTCAGTTATTTTCAGCCAGGCAAGGCAAACCCGCACCATTCATCTCTTCTTCCTCTAACTCTTCCTTTGAGTCTTCCTAGTCTGCCCGCACCTAGTACTTCGAATGCTCTGCCAAGGGTTTTTTCTTCCACTGAAAACAGCAAATCAGCATTGGCAAGTTACTTCAACTCAGAGATCCATAAAGGAACAACAAGAACAAGCTACTCTAGGACGCTTGGGAATGGAATCTCTAATTCTTCTCCTGTAAGTCATTTGTCCTCTTGTGCAAGGGCTTTAACCCGGCTTTCGTAGCACCTCGTAGGCGTATGATCGGTGGAGGAATGTCTGATTTGCCTGATTGGTGATTGGTGGTTAGGAGCCCCAGAAATAGCATAAATAGGCCATCGATCGACAAACTCCTGATAGAAGCACGGTTTTTTAGTAGGAGCGTTGAAAGATCTTTGATTCTAAACCCTGGGAAATTGGACAGCAAGTGCTTTATATTCCTAAATAACCTCCTTCAATCACTCAAAAACGATAGTTTTCTCACTATAGGCGGACAGAAGAAGTTCCATTTCGAGATGCCGTTCAGAGGGGAAATTCAATTCAGTGCTTTCTCAGTCATATGAGATGGATTTTTTCAGATCTGACGCCGCGCTTAGGAAAGGAAATAGATTTGCAACATTTTGCATCTATATAAAACGCAACTTTTTCGATTTGGATTGGCGTCTCCGAAAGGATTTGATGGTGCTACCAAAAATACCAGGGTTTAGTGACTTTGTTCAACTTGAAAGGTGCCATTCAGAAAGAAAAGGTGGTTGATGTCTTTTTGCATATGGGGCGACAGAACTTCACATTCGACTTTGAACTTCTCCCAACTCCCCCTCTTTCTTAGGTGCTCCAAAGGCACACTGCTTCAGAAAGAAGGTACGTACGTCGACTCTATCGTTCGAGTAAGCATAAGCAGCTCGAGCCTCTTTCGTTGACCTGTACGATTCAGAGGGAGGCGATTCTAGTTGATGGAGTCTAATTTGCTGCAGTGGCCTTTCTTTCTACTCAAGAGTAGGAGATCGATTCCACTACTCGATCGAGGTCGGAATGGGATCGGGTGTTTTTCACGTATAACCGGAGTGTGCCCGGACCTGCTGAAGCAAATGAGGCGAGCTTAGGGTCGTGAGGCGACTAACAACAACAAGGAGCGTAGACCAGAGGTCAGTTTGCCGGGGACGTCGATTCTTTCCGGAGCAGGGATTGGTGGATGCGACAGCGCCTCTTGAGAAGAGTGTAGCTTGAACTCGAAATTGCTTATGTTAAGAAGAAGTATTCTGAGATATCGATAGGCTGATGAAGAAACATTTAAGAAATTTTCATTTAGATAGATAAAGTGATCCACTAGAAATATCGGAAGCGAAAAGAGATCCCCTTATTCTTAGGGGTGAGTAATACATAACCTACAAGCGTAAAAGCAGTCTAAGGTGAAAGCTACAAACCGAATCTACAGCCTTTGTAACTACACTACTTGCAGTCCTGACTCTAATATATCGGCTAGTTAAAACATAGTGATGAATCCCTCTTCTGATTCTGATCTGAGGGATATTAATATGGTGTTAAGGGGTGGTGTTTAGCGACCCTCGCAATGACGAAAGGTGGTTATCTTTCTTTACGATAATATCATCTTTCAACAAGAGAAATGGCATCTTTCCTAAGCTAAGTCAGACCGCTAGTGCTTTCTAACCGAGTTGGCTCGGGTTCCTTCTCTCCCTTTCAAGTGAAGACGTTAGCAAGAACAGCTGATGAAAGAAGGTCGGAGTCGTGAACAGGAAAAGCGTTGACCGGGTATGCCGATAGGAAAGAAGCTGGTCTTTCTCACTGATCCGGGTGAGGAAGAATTGGAGATTGAATTACTTTGCCGGGTATTATTCCTTATTATAGATAGCACACACAGGAAGATGGGTAGCTTTGGGAGTCATGGTCACATCATTCATTTTTCTACCTGTCGCGCTCGCGTCATTCGCTGGCCAGTCGGGAGGATAGTACAGTACATTCCAACTCACATGCTTCCCAAACCAAGACTCGGGGGCAACAGCGCGACTGCTTGGGTCTGGATCATCCGGAACTACATCTAAATCTCTGACTATGGCGACTAGGACTCTCTTTGGATCACGATTTCAAAATGCCTGGATCGCCCAGTTGTTGGTACACTAACCGTTCTCCCAGCAGTTAGCTTGCCATACTTACCGTTGCCGCCCGTTGGCCTGCGATTCTACTTTCCGAGATAACAGGCGGTTAGTTACCTATATGCGTTGGAAGTCTTCGTCCGCTTTATCGAGCTCTGAAACCTGCCTTCCTTGCCTTACCGACTTAAAGCAGTTAATAATATATGCCTGCTGACTTACTGGCCACGTTACTGAGTTCCTAGGAACGAGCAAGTCAGATTTGGATCCCCAACGACAAAGGAACCTACGGGCGGGGCATTTTCGGGGAGTAGCCCGCTTCCCATTACTCAAGAGGGAATTTCCTCGCACATAATATAATTAAGGGAGCCATTGAAAGGTGACTAAAACACCAGAAACGACGACTACCCGAGCTAATGATAGAGGCAAGAACACTTTCCGGCCAAGTCCCATTAATTGATCATAACGATATCGTGGAAATGCTGCACGGACCCATATATATAGGAACAGAAAGAGAATCACCTTGATACTAAACCAGATCGAGCCGGGGATCTTCTTGGAAATGGGAAGATCTAGGATAGGCGGCCAACCTCCTGGAGAGAGCGATGTGCATGGACCAGGTGAGTAGGGATGCAGCTCCGTGGACCGCTCGTCGGGCCTGATAGGTGGTGGTATCACACCCTTCTCAAAGAAACCGTACGTGACACTCTCGCGTCATACGGCTCCGTCCCGGAATCAGGACCTTCCCTTTTCTTTGACCAACGGTCCTCAAACCAACCTGAAACGCACTCAGTCGTCGTCGTCCCTTTCTATCTCCGGTCCCGGGAGGCCCAATCGCAATTCAAGATCGACCGGCTCATCCTCGGAATCCGAAAAGAAAACAGAGAGAGAACGGGTTTCTTTCAGTGACATATCTAATCAGACCGAATAGGATTTGAAGAGCTGTCACGATCATTCACATCAATTTCAGCAGGCAGGAAGGGCACGGAACCTTTCTAGAATGCAAGCAAGCTAGCTTGCTTACTCTCCTAGTAGCGTACGTTGGCGGCAAAAACAAACTAGACTATACTAAACTAAAGTAACGAGGCATTCGGGAAGCGACTAGTCGCTTCTGGCGAAGCTTCTAGAAGGCCGACCACTACATAGAGAGATCCATATATATACCAGTCATGAGCTATCGCTCATGCCTAGAGAGGCGGAAGCAGTAGCTTCTAGGACGAAGCCGAGCCGATACGATAGGAGGGCGAAGGGCTAAGCCACTAATGTCGTGGCGAAGGAGGCCTACTATACGTATACTGGAGTGGTCCGTAGGTACGTATTCTACAGATTAATTAGCTATAGGAGTCCTTCTTTTAGTAAGCGGTGAAATACCAAAGACAATAAATTTCAGTGAACTATTGAAGCTATCAGTGTGATTGATCAGACAAGTACCAAGGGCTTTCGGTAGACTTCTTTCATTTCCGAATTTGCTTGCGACAAGTCCTAGCATTAGTATGAGTTCGTTGACCGCGTAAGGGCGATCCATCTTGATGACGAATTCCACGATAACAAGAAATAGAAATTAATCGTTCGATGTCTGCTCGTTCTCCCCTCTTCAATTCCCAATGAACAACATGATCTTGACCTATCATTTGTTCAATTTGGTCGATCTGATACTTAGTTAATTCTTTTATCTTTATGTTCCCACTGATACCTAATCGATAACGAACCTGAATGGCTTTTTTAAGTCCAATTCCATAAATTTTGGTTGAGGCAATTCTTACTTGTTTATCGGCAACTAATCTAGCTCCTGAAATATATAACATTATTGATCCTTCCTTTTACTAGTCTTCTAGGCTGGAATCATAAATTAAATGGGCTGTCTCCTCTCTGATGATCTTTTCTATAGGTAGAACTACTGTGAGCGGTCTAAACTTCGATCCTTATTTCTTCCAATTATGTTCTCGTACCCAAGCCCTTTTTCCAGAGTCTTGTGGAGGATAATTTCACACTTATCTCACTAAATCAGTGAGAAAGTGCTCCGCAATGGGTCGCGGTCTCAAAATGGAAGTTTTTCGCCTTAGACGAGAGGGCTATAGCAAAGAAGACAACTAGTCGATCCGGGACTGAAGTGCAAAGACAAAGGAATATGGTAGAAGGAGTACAACAAGCAATCAAAGGATTGCAGGCTAGATTCGAGGATGGCATGCCACACTAGGAAGAGTTTGTGGATAAGAAGTATTGTCAACTAGAGAGAAAGCTCTACCAACTCCTTCTCCCACTCATGACACTCTTGATCTGGAAAAAATCCACCTTGGAATACCTTATCTTATAGAGCTGGGCAGTCAATCGGTTTGATTATCGGCTGCTCACCGCCCATCGGCGAATGCGAGCCCTGCGAGTGGAGGGTGTAGAAATTGTTATAATTCGAAATAGATAGAAGTCGGAAAGGACGAGGACAGGTCATAACCCAGAAAGAACGGTTTCTTACTTAACTAACACCAACCCAAGCGGAAGCACCTCTCTATTTATGTTATTACGAAAAAACCGATTCTTAAGCTTACTAGCTCACTGCTTTAGCGCATTTCCCTCTCTTCGCGCTCTTGCTTCCTTCCCCGTTAGGGTTCGCCGGTAGCTACCACAGACAGGAGGCCCAGCTTGCGTGGACATCAACACAGAGGACAACGGGTTTCCCATCCCAGTAGCTCCATTCGCTTATACCTCCGCCCTCCGTTTACCTGTGTGTGAACCGAAGTAAGATCAGGACTTAGACCTCCCGGTCACCGGACCAGGGGGAATCTTTCTATCTAAAAGAAAGGGCTTCAAGGAGTCAAAGCAAAGACAGAACTTTTACGGAAAAAAGTAGACTTTGAGTATAGGCTTTCTCATCGCCCGTTGGTAACCTTATGGGTAGGTTTGGCCTTTCTATCTATATGTTATGTTGATTTATCCTCCATATATAGCACAGTCAAACCGGTCTGAGAGGAGTCAAAATAGGCCATCGCCGGCTGCTTGTGGCGCCTTGTGCTGAGTAGAACCAACCGACGCTGGGTTGCTACCGCCTTGGTCATGACCTTCTTTGGGCTTGGAACGCCATGCGTTGAACATGCTTAGCAAAACATGCTATGACCTAGATTCAAACATCATGCCATGGGTCCCGTCCGGTCACGGCTTCAAAGCAGGGGGCTTCCGTCTATCACACACTTTCTATCTATCTCTCTCTTGCTCGGCAAGCAAATAAATAAGTAATTTGTCTTCTTCCAGTACTTTATAAGCTAGGTGACCCTACTTAGGGATTGAGTTCAGTTAGTAAGGGGAGTTGTTAGGGAGGTCTAGGGTTTGTTTTCATTTAACATTTGAATTTCTCTTACATAGCAGCTAAGTATTTCACCTTGATCTCTTTGTTTTCTAAATTGACGTCACGGACTCCCGAAGTCAGAAGATTCCCTCCTGAGGATAATCTAAAGTCAAATTCAAATATGGTCAATCGTAATGTGGAGAACTTTCGTAATAGCACTATGGCCAATCCTTTAAGACTACCTGTATGGGTCACAAATTTAGGCCTCGAACTCACATCGAGGTAGGAGAACAAATAAGACAGCCGCTGGCACCACTACTGCAGCAAGAGCAGCAGGTTAGGAAAGAAAAAACCGAAAACCTTGCTACCACAGAGTAAGGCACAGAGGTATAAGCAACTAAGTCAGATTCCCTTGTTGTTCTTGTTACAGAAGAGCCTGATCCAGATATAGAAAGTCTTCTATTAGCAGCTGAAAGTCCTAGTGCTGATAGCAATGGAATAAAGTACGTCTTGGGATAGAATCTTATTATTAACTCAGTATCCGGTTCCGGGTTGAAGATTCCGAACAAGGGTTGATTCCGACCCTGCCTTCGAACCAGGAAGAAACTGCCACTCACTCTTCTTCTCTTACTCTATTTCTTGTCCGATTGATTGCTTGCTTGAATTGGGTTCTACAGTGTATGCAGGAAGTCTTTTAATAAGCGTTGGAAAGAGTCAATCGATATCTTCCTGAGGTCTCTTTCGACTCTTAGTTTTGCTCTGTTTTAGCAGTGGGAAGGTTGGATTCGGTCTATCCGAGGGTTCAATTCGAATAGTAGTTCCCTTGTCTTCTATCAGTGGCAAGCTGCCAATTCGATGAGTTGTATTCCTCTTTCGGCAAGGACTCAATCAATAGGAGCACTCGAACAGTCTAATTCCCTTGCTAAATCCATAGGTAAGCCTAGCACAGCTAAAGCAGTTCTTCTTCTCAACGTGGGACAAAGATATGTTCTATGAGCTAAAGAAAAGAGAAGGAATGGGGTAAGGCGCTACCGAAACATCAAATCAAGCTGCAGCAGCTGTGGAAACATTTGCTTCTTAAGACATGCAATTCGTAGTTGATGATTCCGCCGCTTCTGCTCCCCAATTTAGCATTTGTGAGCGGCTTTCGCTTCTCTGCTCAAAGGATGGTTTACGACCCGCTTCATCAAAGCATGTTTTTGGACGTAACCATTCTTCTCCTATGATATTTCTTCCGCTCCGAGGCGTAAGAGTGATAGTGTCTTTCAGTCTCTTCCTCTGCTCAAAGGAAGATAAGATGGAGGAAGAAAAAGGGAATCTATCGGCTTAGGAAAGATAAGGCTTCTAGATTCCACCGGCTGTTACTCGTACACAAAAGCCAATTGGGCGGTGTGGTTGAGACAGGATCCTATGTCCATTGCCGGCCAGCATGAGTGGATTTCGCTCTCGGGTCTTGGGCTTACGGATTGGACTACTTCGAAATCCCGTGCATACACTACTTCGACGTACTTTCAAGTCACCAAACCCCGGGAATTTTCGATGAAATGACTCTATGACCGATCGTTTTCAGACCTGCTTTTCAAGTATTTCGTATAGTAAACTATTTTCCAGAATGGGTGTTTTTTAGTGGCTAAAATCCGGGTTTTTTAGCCGGTCTAGCGGATTTCAAAGTGAACCTAATGTTATGCTTAACACAGGAAACTCGTACTTTGATTAGCGTAAACCAGTTCAGCTGGGGTCTAGAGAATAGACTGAGTCCTTTCAAGGGAATACGATCAAGAAATCTCGTATGAGAATAAATCCAATTTAGAAGCCCAAAGAGCTAAGGATGCCGGTTCATAGATCCGAATCCTGCGCAAAGAGACATCGTATAGAGCAGCAGGCTCAGGGGCGCCATTTAGGTCCAAGGCGGAGAAGTGGTCAAAAAGAGCTGGGGTCGCAGGTTCTCTTTTGGGGTCTTGTTCCCGATGAGAGGGCTTTTTCTATCCTGTGGCTCTTTGATCTGAGGACCTAGTCCTGGTCAGCTTTCAAGCATCACCGATTCCGGTAGCTTTGCCGACATATCCACTTCAACCAGTATACGCGCGTAGTGGCCAAAAGACCCATCAATAGTGTTTTTGTCAATCTTTAACGGAGTACCAACGGCCCGGGAAGTGGAAAAGTCTGTCTATCTTTTTTAGGTATTACACTAGCCTCGCTTTCGGAGGTAGTATAGATAGCTCCCGAACCGGAAGTTTTGTTTTTCTGGTTGCTTTCCTAAACGTCATCAGAGGTTTGATTTCCGCTTTTATGCAATTATGAATGTTCAAAGGTCATTTCACTACCCCGTTATACTTGGCTTCCCAAATCTCGGATGCTTGTAAGTATTGGTTGATAATACCGACTATGGTCTCTATTGGCTTGTAGATCAGCAAGGATATGACCCAACTGGCGGTTCCGGTAGCTGGGGTCTCTTTTAATAATAATAAAGAGATCCGTAAAGTGAATATCTATCCCATTCTTAATATCTTTTCTATTTTCTATGCGCTCTTGGAGTATTTGTGACATTACAAATTCAATACGTTCTTCCTTCACCAGGGCGTTTTTGAAACTTAGTGAGTATTGTTTATCTTTTTTCATTTCCATAATCCGGTTCTGAAGGGCTCCTTCTCCCGCTTCTAGCAAAGCAGCTTGGTCTGCAGGCCCGCCCACAATAACCGGCGGCTGTAGTGGCGGAGAACTCGTATAGAAGCGCATGGGAAGCAGAAAGCCGTCTATTCTGACCTTATTTTAGAAAGTTGGATTTCGCTAGATTGGCCAATTGAAGTATTCATATCTAACGATTACCCAACCTCGTGTTGGATTCCCTGAAAAGGGTTCAAAACTCGAATAGTTGTGAGCTGGTGCAATGCAAAGAGAATCGATGCCTTCTATCTTAGAGTAAGCGAAGTAGAGCACCGCTACAGCGATCCATCTGTTTTCTATTTCGATCCATTTGCAACTGAACTTAGGTTAATCTGATAGGTGCCAAACCCTTTCCGAATCATCGCTCCTCATCCTCATCCACGGCTCCACGCCATGTATTACTCTGCATCCAGCAAAGCCAATGCTTTACTTACCATTTTATGTTGCTTCATTGATGAACCTGAGAATGAAGCATACTTATAAGTATTGCTGTACTTATGGCGATTACTAAAGGATATATTCTATTCTTTCTTATCTCTTCTAGACTATTATTCGTTACTAATTCCTGTTTTTGCTGAAACTCCTCTGCTAGTGGTCTATGAATAGGATTCTCTCCACATGTACATTGTGTCATATCAGTGACAACTAGATCACTTATTTCTTTATAAGGACATCCTTCATGGAGTATAGCCTTGCGTAGTATTCCTATCATGTCAGGGTTTAAAACGAGACTAGGATCTACTTCTAGTAGTTGCTGTGGTGCCATAGCCCATAAAGCTAGTAAAGGAATTAGAAAGAATAAGTATGTCTTCATACGAAGACTCGATAACATTCTCAATCTCTTAGTTCTAGCAGATAGATCTATGAATTCAATTATATCTCCTCTCTCCCCCCTAACCACCATCAACCCCATTTTTCACCTTGAATGGGTCGTCAAAGCAAAAAATCTGATGAATA
>NC_023209.1:275000-307500 GCF_028751815.1 Salvia miltiorrhiza
GGCGGCTAGGAATGCTCGCCAGACCCGACTTCTTTCATTTCCTATGTTCCCAAGGACTCTAGTTAAATGGTTTTTGCGCTTTGGATGCGTGTCAAAGCGATCGAAGAGATCGTCGAAAACGACATCCGTTGCTCTATCAATATCCGTGGGGTCTTCAATAGTCAGCCCCAGCATCCATCCTTTTCTCCTTCAAGACTTCAGCAATCGACTTGATCATTGATTCGTATTGTTCTCTCTGGCGTTCCACCAATTTGTATTCCCGCGAGTTGGAGAGCTCTTTCCAGTTTTCCTACTCGAGAGCATCCCACAGGTCATCCTGAGGGATTGTATCCGAAACAACAATCGAATGAAATTTACATCTATGGTCCATACCACTAGTGGATGTAAGAGCCTGTATAGAGTCTAAAAAAGGGAAGACAGCCTCCATGAGTTCATTCATATCGGTTTCTTTTTTTCATTCTTTGACTGCTCTGCTCCCCCAATGAAGGAAGACTTGTCTTGGATACTCCAAGCCTTGGTCCAACCAAGAAAGGAAAGGGGATTTTTGGGCGTAAGATTTTTTTGATTCTCTTATGATATTTCGAGTTATTATTAGATTCAAGGCATGGGACTTTTTCACTAGTTGACATCCCTTCTAAAGTCAAGTAAAGGTTCGGGCAGATGTAGTCGCGGAGTTCTGATGTATAGCTGGAAGAGTTCAGACTCACAAAGAAAAAGAATCGGGTCAAAGAGCTGGATAAGGAGATTCATTCTGCTGCAAGCCCAGCTCGGCTTACTCCTCGATCTATGTCTTGTGTGTCGGCTACCCTCTTGGGGTTAGCTTTCCACCCGCTATCTCCCCCTTCGGGCTACTAACGCTTTCCTCTTATCTTAAGTTCCAGAGGACAGTGATCGAGTCTTTGTTTAACAAGGTAGTCGCCTGGGTTGAGTCCGGATTACAAGTCAAATAGATTTCGGGCTCCTAACTCAGCAGAAGGCTACTTTCAGTTTTTCCGTTTTACAACGGGTCAACCCTTGGGCTTCCTATCATCCTGGCCCTTATTCTCATTGTGTCACCACATTCTTGTGTGGCTCAGTGCGGTCTACCCTGGCAGGAGATTTGTCAAATACCGGTGATGATTTTGTCATCGGGGATGCGCGAGTATATAAATCGGTTCATCACTGGCTAGGGCTTTCGAATCAAAGAATAGTAAATTGAATTATGGAATTCTTAGTAATATTAGTAAGTGTAATATTCTTTCTTATTACCATCGAGGTTGAGAGGATCAAAAGGTCAATGAAATTGCAATAGAGGCCCTGAGGGAGAAAATAGTGGATCACCTTTCCATTCTTTTACGGGTCTATTCCGATACAAATGAGAATGTAAACTTACCAACAGGAGTCAATCTCCAAGAGGTAAGCGCACATTTGTTTTTTGAAAACACGGATCTAAATAATATTTATTCGGATCTTTTGTTTGAAGGTACAGAAAGTCAATACTTTCTTCAAGTTTTAGAATTGGTGGGTAGAAGAAATAAATGAGAAATGAAGCTATAGGCGAAGAAAAGAATCAATAAGACGAAGAATCCGAGTCCGACCCCGATCCATACTTAGTAGAGTGTTTACAAAGGTACTCCTAATGTGCAAGAAGAGCAGAACTCTTTCAATTATAAGATGAAAAAAGGCAGCTTAACCTTCGATTTGATCTATGACCACCGCACCTCCAACTCGGTATCGACTAAACCCGCCTAACGGTAAACTCTGTATCAGGTTTCCAAACCGTGAAAGAGCAATGGAAGACAGAACAACACGGATGAGAAGGAACGAAGTTCCGTAAAGGTCCTAGCCGGAGATAGATCTGCTTGTTACCGACCAGCGGAGTTGTGCTATGCTCGCCGCGTAAACAAGGAGCCGGCTTGACCCGCTACATTAGCAACAATTCCTTTAACTCCCTATTGATTTAGCAACAGGAACTGTTCAAGAGAACAAGGAGAAGCTTTAGCGGACTGTAGAGCGGAAGAAAGAAGATGTTGTTTGTTTATTTAACTCTGAAGCCCTTAACTCGTTCCCTTAGCTGCACATATTGGTAGTGAGGGGCGAAGCGGAACACTTTTCCAATCTATATTTCCCTTTTTGTCAATACCTTTCTCTAGCCAAGAATCCCTTGCAAAAGCACAACTGATTATCGAGAAAAAACAACTTTAGAGTAAGCTCTTGCTAATGCTAAAGATTCAAATCCTGGTTGAGGATTGGACCGGGCTAGGTAACGTACCTCTCCATGTACTAAGGTTCCACAGAGGGAAGATGCCACACAGAGCTGGGGTGCCGGGTATCGGACCTAGATTCTTGTGTTTGAATTGGCCATTACTGAGAGAAAGGGTAGAAGTATCCCAAGACCGGGTAAACCCCTGCTTGGTTTCTTTTCCTTTTTGATAGTTACTTCATTATAGTGCGTATTTCTTTTCCTTTACTTTGTACAGTACTGTATCTGTCTGCATTTACTTCATTATTCTGCTTTTTCCTGTAGTTTCTTGTTCTTGATGAAGTAGGAAAAGTAGGATCTTGCTTGGGTTTTGCTCAAGTGAAGCTGGAAAGGGGAAAAGTAGTTGTCTTGGTTCGCTCCCCCTTTGTCTCCTTGCTCTGTTAACTGTTGAACTCTCGTCGCTTAGTTGGGGAACTCTCTTCCGGTACCTTGGTCCAATAACAAGGGTAAAGGTCAATGTCCAAAGGTCCAAGGCCAGAGCTAAATACCGTTTATCAGGGCTAATAACTCATACCAAGGCCCAGAAGCTAGGGCAACAACCAAGTAAAGAGCCTGAAGTCAGGGCAAATACCTGATATCAAGGCCCGGGCTCGGAGTCCACATCATGTACATATGGCACAAGACGTTGTTAAATAGCTATACTAAGACTATTGACCCGGTTACTGGACCTTTGCCCTTGGTAACGGCTCTTGGGCCTTTTACCTGTCCTTTACCCTTTTCTCTAGCCGGTCCTGTACTTAGGATACGTGTAAGAGAAGAGCTAAATTGCAGCCGGAGTAAAGGACTCAACAAGAAAGAGCTCCTGTTGCTAAACGAAATAGGAATCCGAGATAGCTGTAGAAGAGGAGAACTAGCTAAACGAAAACAAGTCGAACCAGGAGCCCCGAGAAGAGCTGTACTCAGAGAAGGGTTTAGTTCATGGTTTCGGTATCCCGCATCCCGCCTTTAGCGAACGAGTTATAACAAAACATATGGATATGGCACCATAAATGGCTACAAGACTACTCGGAACACCTATACGAGGAATTACTGATATTTGTCATAAGAGGTGGTTAGCCCGGAATATCACGATCGAAAGGTAGCAATTAATGGCTGCAGCTAGGGGAGAAAGTCCAGTACGTTATTTGCTTGATCGAAGAGTTCGGGGTCCCGCCATGCCTACTCGAAACCCCCTTATAGAAGGAAGAGCTTCTCCTAGTTGTTCTCCTTTGGGTCTTTTGCCCTTGTTATCAGGCGAGTTCCTTGTTGTTTAACCGTAAATAGAGCCCAAAGGTGTTGGTTTCCCTAGAGCTACTTTGTTATTTGTAAGTAGAATTGGTACTCTTAGGCTGAAAAGTAGCAGTTGTCTTCCTTGCGAAACAAATCCAAATAAAAGGTAGGTTAGGTAGGACTAGGAATAAATAAATAGCTCTAAAAGGCACCCCTCTAGAGAGCCTTATATCATTCGTTTGTGATCCCCTTTGAGGATCGTACGTTAAACCCTGGAACTATGCCCTTTTGTATATCTCCTTGGGAAAGAGTAGCTAGCTCTTTGTTCTCTTACTTACAGTAGGTTTTAGTCCTAGGTAAGTATAGATAGTCTAGTTGGAATAGTGGTTTCGATATGCCTCAACTAAAGGAGAAAGGTCACCCGAAGAGTAAGCATCAAAGGCAGCAATCCCATCCTCATAAGTAGAAGCTGGCAACCTCGTATCTGGGTAAAGAGCATAATTACCACTCTCATCAGAATCGATTACTGAGTTATTGGCGGACTAGTTGGATTCATCCTTGTCAAATAGTATCGGAAAGGTCTTTTTTTTGTATTCCCCCTATCCTCATACAGGGGTTGAAAGCCATACAATAGGTCTAAGAAGAATTCACAATACCCTCCAAAGTGATTATATCAGGCATTCGCAATCTTCTAAGCAGATTGATGCCTAAACGCTACTAGCAAGGGTTTGATTAGAGCTAGCTTGCAAGCCTCTTGGAATTGCCTCGATTTAATGACTACTACTAAAAGAGCCTTTGACAGAGAGCACTGTAGATGGCTATTCGCGGAACTAAGACCTTTTGGAGAGAGAGAAAGCTACACTAGCGAGGTGAGGAATTGGGAAGCTGCGCAACCCTTGTTCAGAGACATCGATTCTTCCAGACTGCTCTTGCCCTCCTCGTAGTTCTGTGCACTATTTATCTTGACTTTGCTTTCAACTGGCTTGTGGCTTCTGTTTTATTTCCTAACAAGAAATAACACCTATCAATTGAAACTGCTTAGAGATCAATCGATCCACTGTTTAAGGAACTCCAAGGGCATTTTAGTTATTTATATCAGGATTAGGAAGGATTCAATCCAGCCACAAGTTGTTCCCCTATGGCTACCTTGTTACAATCTGACTTCGGAACAAAAAGGTTCAATTAAAAAATGTATTTATTCTCATATGAGATTTCCTAAATGATAGAATCTGACCTTAACAAGGAAGCTAATGAAAAGGGTTGAAGTGACTTCAGACGCTTTGGGCAAGAGGACTCTCTACCAATCCGGGGATGTTCAAACGGATAACAACAAAAAGAAGAGTGAGGGTTCTATGGTATAAGAAAGCCAGTAGAGCTAAATAGAGGTATACTTTCTGTGCGTACTGAGCTTTGGTGTGTTCTTTCCTATGTTCATCTCCCCCTGATAACCTCTATTGTTTTTATTCTTGCTATTGCATGTTCTTTCTATTCATATTTTATATATATATCACCAGCATTATCTAATCCAACAATGCCCATTATACAAGGTGCGTTGGTACCACGCTCTATATAATAGATATCACCTGTAAGACCGAGATCAACAAATAATGATTTTATTATACTTATAAAGTCATTATAACAATATAAGCAATTATATATATATACTTCATGCATATGCCTCTCATAATAAAGCTTATCGTCGAATGATTTCATCATTGCTGTATCTAGCTTATTGTTAATAAAATTATGTAATACATTACTAAGAAAACAGACTGGTGGTATAGCTAACTTAGTAAAGGAGTATCCATTATATTCATTATAGTCAGCATGAAGGAAGGAAAGAACTAAATCAAAGATAGGTGTCTTACCTAAAATAGATTCTAAATCCGATATTAATTCTTCTTTATTAAATGTGAACATTGTATTGCTCATATCAATTCGGTACAAACAATCAACATTTTTGATTAAAGGAAGTTCATCCTCGTAAAATGAACGTGTAGTAATAATTATAGAATTGTAACCCAAAGAATGAAAGATTAAGTTTAATACTTTACCAAGAGCTGTTAAAACGACTAAGTCTTCTTCTGATGTAGTAAGAATAACACGTTCAGTTGGAAACTCATCACAATGCATAACAAATTCATAAGGATTATAATCAATACTTTGATTACGAGGTGTTAACCTTATACTAAATGGTGATAAACGATAAGTACCTGAAAGGATGCTCTTTTGTATATTGGATATTTTTTCACTACTCATCGAAAGATACATATTACAATATGGGTATAATGATCCTATTTCATGAGATAGATTCTCTAACGTATATAGATGATGATTCTTTCCAATACCATGATAATATGCAATTCTAGTAGTAGAATAATTCATTATTAGATTCGAAGAATATGACTTTGTATAAACTAAACTACTTTCGGAGGTTTTAATAATCATAATTTTAGGCAGTTATAACATTCAAATCGGGAGAAACACCTAATGAAAGTAATATTACAATAGCTAAACCAAGGCCAACACTCATAAAAACACTACCGCTAGCATTTGGTATTTTTACATCAGAAAATGGTTTCTCACTCGTATAACCTTCAGCTAACTTAGGTAAGATATTATCTTCATTCTCTACTAATGTAATCTTATTAAAACCATGCTGAACATGAGTATCGGGATAGTTGATAAAATTCTCATATGATTCCATTGGATTAAACAATATACAATCAACAGGAATGCCGAGTTCAGCACCAGGGTGAAAACCATACCATACTGTACACCTAAGACCTAATTGAACAAGAACCAAGAACCGTCCATAATGACTATTATTATATGTAATAGCATCAACCAAAATTCCTGAATAGATATTTGTTGCTTTCTCCATGAAACTATCATAAGATATTTGAGATAACCCAACATTAGATGGTTTAGATAAACCAAGCTTATTTTTAAATGCAATTAAACCATCTTTCGTTTTAGGCAATCTTAATTTCTGTGTAATAAAAGAATCTTGATTTGGTAAAATACGAAAACTAAGGTTTAAAAACAAACCAATAGACTTTGATGTAAGATCACATATAGTACTAGGTATTTCATTCAAAGAAGATTTGGTTTTATCTATTACACTTCGTCTTAGATCAGAATCTTTAGTATTTTTATAAAAACGATCTAATACATTTTTACTATATGAATACACATGAGAATTAGGAGAAACAAAAGAATCAACAGAATCAGATATAGAAGATGAAGAAGAAGCTGGAATATCTGAAATTCTAAGATTAGCAATTTGGTCAGTGAGTGATTTAACATCACTTTTATTGATAGTAGAAAGAGAACGGAGGAGAACAGAACGATTATTCATAATGGAATTGATTATTCTATTTCATAGTAAAGAATAGGATTTATTTAATAATCTGTACCCTGTACTCTATTTTCTTTCTGAAAAGGGAACTACGCGACTAGGAAAACGAAGACTTAAAAGTCAATATTTCATAGATAGGCAAGAAAACGACCTTAAACAGCATTTAAACGACCCTTGCGATAGATACCATTAAAGTAAAGCGCATGAAAAACATGTCTTAAAAGGCTCTATTTTCGAGTTCTTTTGTTCCTTTTCGAAAGAGACAGGGAACCAGCAGCCCAGGATTTCCTTGTTGCGGGTAGTTCGCTTTCAGCTCCTAAATTGCCTTGTTTCTTCGCTAGGGGGCAGCCAGAGGGGAAACGAAAGGAAAGTGGGAAGTCGCGTTCCTGACTCTGCGCAGTGAGTGCATTTTGTTGATTGCTGATGGGACAGCTATAGAAGAGTTTCCTTGCCTTTGCTTTCCTGGCTTCGCTTGGCGCCTTGTTTTTTCTTCAGTTCACTTGCGGACTTGCTTTGGCTTTCAGCTTTCTCAAGGGCCTTGTAGTTTTCGCTTGAAGCTCCTTCCTAAGATGAATACAAGATTCTCTTGCCCCTTCGGTCTATTGAAGAGGGAATTCAATTGTTTTCCTTTACTATTTATCTTAGACTCTTCAAAAGTAAGTATTTTGAATTGGTGGTTTGAGTTTTAGTAATTCCCTCAGGCCAAGTGAGAGACTTTAGGGGATTCATTGGTTAGTCTTGGACCCGAGAGTAGGAGCTTTCCTGTCTTTGTTCTTCTTTCCTCGATATGGGCTGCTCTGCGGATGTTGCTAAATCGAATATGCCAGATATGCGAACCGAACCTGTAGTTAAAGTACTAACCAAACTACTCGACGAACCTTTTGCCCCTTGACTTCGCTTCGCACCTCAATACTAGCACAAACCAACAGACAAGGAAGTTTATCCCAGGGCATGATCCTAAGGAAGCCTTGATTTCGGCCGCGCCTTCAGGTAATCCAGTTCTTCAGCCTTCAACAATAGGAAAGAGCACAAAGCACAGCAAAGGCGTCACGAAAAGGCGTAGGAAGAGCGAGCACAAACAAGACCCGCCTTGGGGGAAACAAACAACAGACATCCCTAGTTCCAGGAGAGTTACAACTAGTCTTTCTTTGCTCTTCTAAGACCTAATCTTAATCTTCTTCACAGGAATTCCTACCCATAAGGTTACCAACGGACTTCACGACCTTACTCAATGCTAGCACCTCCTGCCATGATTGACCTGCCTTCTTCACCAACACCAAAAAGGGTTTCATTAGAGGAATCATTTAAAGTATCATTCATTTTGTTATTTTTATTAGTTCCATAAGAACCGAAAAACATCTGTTCAGTCCTCTTAAATCAATTCACGAATCAACTTACGAACAAAGGTTGCTTCGCTTCCTATATCCTGAAATATAGCTGCATTCCCTTTTTTTTGAAGGCCCTGGAAAGCCTTTAGGTCTATGCGGGGTACATGCAAGGGAAGAAAGCGCGCTAACAAGCGCTAAAAAAGGCTCTCCGGCTGAAGCTTCTTATTTTATTCCACGATTCCTACCTAATAAATTCGAGTTCACAGCTTCTTCAACTTGAGCGGATTCGATTCCGAACCTTCTACTCGCTTGCTATTTCCATTCCACGCTCTTTCTAAGCTCCAGAGTCTAACGACTAAGCCATCGTTCCGTCATCTCTTCGTTAGCACTCAACACCTTCGTCTTCCTGTCGAACTAAGCAATTAACGTAACTTTCTCCCCTTAGACTAAGTGCAAGACAAGAAGAAGGATAGACTTGACCGCTTTCTTTGGAAAGCCAGAAAGGGCGACAGGATAAAGCGGTGGGATAGAGGGGTAAAGGTCAGGAGTATTTGCAGTTAGCTTGGAGGATGTGGGCTCAGAACCTTTTTTCTAATAGCATGGGATATGATCACAAGTGAAATGGGCACCAAGAGAAAATTCAATCGAGTACTCCTCTCCAACCAGTCGAGTTGCTTTCCCTAAGGGTTAAATATCCTTTATTTAATGGGATTGGATAGGCTGCTTCCAGCCAGAAGCACATTAGGCGGGCATCGAAAGTTTATCAAGCACTGCACCGGATTTTCCTTAATCCGAGTAGGCTGCACATGAATAGGCTCTTAGATGCGGCATTATCGCCATTGATGGAGAATAAGCGCTCTTGGAGGATATATAAACCATGAAAGGAGAAGATGTGAACACAGGCAAAAACTCATCCTTCACTGAGAAAGGGAGCGGAGTCACCTCCGGATTCAATTAAATGATTTGGGAGCTCATACCCGGAGAGACTAAGACCTACCCTACTTTGGTTATCCGCTTTCATGCTACCATTGAGCGGACTTTATTATAAATAAGAAGAGAGATATCTATCGGATTGGTATTCACCGAGTCCTATCATTTTCATTCTTTACGTCCTGCTAAACTCATCTTAGTAGCGGATGGTAAAGCCTTTTGGGCTAAGATCGCTTTGAGCATAATTGGATATAGAAAAAAGGTTCATATTCCTGCCTGGTGTCTGGTTATCAAGCACCTTCGGTGAAAGAAAGGTGCCATAAATTCATTACATTAATAGAAGAGAGACAGTCTCGTGACTGCTGACGAGGAAAGACTACTTTAGCTCTAAAGCAGCTCGAAGCGTAGATCTATTCTTCCTATACCTAATTCTCTTGTCATAGATGTATTCTTTCGAATGCGCCTCAGTCTCAAGTGTTTGAGGAAGTGAGCGAAGTTCCCAATGTTAGAGGAATAATATCGCCCTAAGGCTTCATAAGAGCCTGAAAAAACAGGGGGTTCGGTTCATTTTGAAAAGAGGTCAGTCTTAGGGGAGACCATGCGAATGGTTGAATTGATGACTTCGCTTCGATCTCTTCGACTGAACCTGAAGGAATCATGTCACTTGGAATTCCGGAAAGTGAATCTTCTCTTTCTGATCCTGGCCTTGGTAGAACTTGTCTTTGATTGGGATTTCGATTGAAAAGATGTTCGACCGGTTCCTCATGTGCCTAAGAAGCCGAGGCAATCTCGATTAAAGCCAATTCCAGTTTTTCCTACTCAATCTTTTTTATAGAAATAGCACTCGATCAAAGAAAGGGGAGCATAAGCTGGTTGAAACCTCTGTAATCGATAATCGATCGATGGGAACCTCGAAGCTGTCTGGGGCAGGAGCAAACTCATATTAGGCACTGCCGCAGTATCAACTGGTAGAAGGAAGAGGCACGATAGCGAAGATCAATCCATCTCAATCTACAAAAAACAGCTTCCTCTCCGGAAAATAGCAAATAGCTAAAAGTTTAAAAAAGAAGTACAAGTACGATGATATTATTTTATTAACAAAACAAAAGGAACTTAGCCGACATCGACCACTCTTAGGAAACTAGGCTGGACGGACTGCGGGGCTACTCAATCAGACAACCAGACTGGCAAAAGGTTGCTTGCTTCCAAGACTTGACTGCTACCTTACCACAATAGGACGAGAGGGAAATGGCCCTTCTTCAAGGTTAAGGTACCTTACCGACTAAGCAAGTGAGACGGGTAGACCACTCTATAAGATAGACGCGCTCAACGAAGAAAGAGAAAGTCAGTCCTTGATGCAACTTCAGCTCTTACACATTCTCACACAAAAACAAATCCAACTTCGACGACTTAGACAAAGGGGGCCACTACGGGACTTAGGAAAACCTAGACTTGAATGAGTGATTGACAGATCTTTCTCTATATATGATATGCAATTTTTCCTTGTATCAAATAGACAACTAATTGAGGACCTAAGCGAAGCCCACTATTCCATCAGCCTAATCTTCAAAAAGAAAAGATTCATTTCTTTAGTTAGATAGTTCAGAGTGGATTTCTTTGCTCTCGCACGCTTGAAGAATTCTCGTATTTCTCGGACTTGACTCATATTGGAAAAAAAGATTTCATGTGACAAGACCTACAACTTTGAAATCGTAAAGCTGGCAAGAAGAGAAGTATGAAAACCATCTCTACGTGATCAAAGACTGTACTTGGACTCCATCCACAGCATATTGAATCCATTACTAAACGATTGGCTTAAGCTTAAGAGTTGAATTCAATAGAGAGGTCAAGAAAAGGATTTCTCTTTTTAAATGAGACAGTCGGTTGTCATCCTATCACTGCAAGCTTCTCATTCTCAATGAAAATATCTACCTGAAGTCAAGTAAGGGACGACAGTAGAAGAGGAGTTTAGCCGCAGCCACTACTTTTACTTCTTTTATGCAATTATGAACTCCACGGAACTTTATCAATTCCAAGGCAACAACTCCTTTTGGAGCTGACGTAACAAACTATGCCAGCCTCCCAACGAAGCCAACATAAATCCGATCCGAATAAAAAAATAAAAAGGCAGTTTCATTATGGTGGTATACCAGCCGCCAGTTCTGGAACTTCCAGTTCCAATCAAAGCATATAGATCCGTAAATAGATTTGTATGTATAGCCACTTCAGTCGTGCTCGTCCTTTCTCGAAAGTATCTTTTTTCTGGAAACATGGTCAACCAGAAATTATTATGTTCGCGATTCTTCATCCACCGATGCAGAAAATGCTCAAGTTTTCCATTCTCATATGAGGTCGGAAAGTGGATTGGCAACAGGTCGGCACGAAGTGATTCATCATGCTCAAAGATGAGCCGATCGTTCGTTAGGGACGGTTTATAGATCATCAAATTCCCACAAATGGAATGAAAAGTGGGTCCATGTAAATGATCGAGACCTCGCAAAGAACAACGCTCCTTCCCCATATGGAGTTCGGAACCCAAAGGCAATCGTTGAGTGAACTCTATCTTCTTTGTGTTAGTTGACCTAAGTCGCACCCTGACTGCTGGGGTGGGGCTCGGCCTCCGAACCGTACGTGGGACGAGTTTCTGCCTCATACAGCTCGGGCCGAAGACCGGGGGAAGTTTAGGAGAGATGGGGAAAGCTAGCAGCTACCGTCGGGGCGGGGATAGCTTGCTTCTTCACAAGCTTATCCCCCACAAAAAAACCGACCCTGTTGCGCTAGCGTTTCGCGTTCTTTCTATTCCATTCCGGGGTAGGCTAATAATAAGAATCTAAGAAGTAGTCGTCGTCTGACCAATCGGCTCGGACACCAGACCGCCCGGGCCGGCCCATTTATTTTGTCTCGCCCTAAATGGAATGGCTCTCTTAGTTGCGCTGCGCCCCGACCCGAGTCCCCACGTCCGCTTTTCTCCGCCCGAAACCCAAGAAGTTGGCTTTGCCAACACAACGGCCGTCCCCTTCATTCTACTATGCTGACCCCGGCCCGGGCCGGCTTTTTGGGAAGCCCGTTCCCACCGCGCTCACGGCCCGGCTGGCCTGCCAGCGGTAGTGGGAATTCTCCCGTTCCCTGGTCAAAGACTTGGTTGGATGCGGGATCTACTCCACGAGGAGCGGTACGGACGTAGATGATATCATCACGACCTCTCTTTTCGTACCGCTAGGAATGCTTAACGCCACTTCGCCAACTGGCGTTACCTGCGCTTTCGTGTCTCTCAGTGTGGTCAGCACTGGGTGTTTCCGAGCAGCGAAGCTTACACCCATTCGCATTAGTTCATCCAAAGTTCCTTACCCTTATGCACGAATTATTGAATAAGCCATCTTCCTATCAAGGTTAAGGAGTCAACTGAGCATCTCAGCGGCGGGATTGAATACCCGGATCGAATCAGAGTTCACGCCGCCCGCCCTGAACAAATAGGAGGCATGGGCCACAGGTCGCACATAAGCCGCCGGGTCGCACGACAGAAGAACACCTAACATAAAGATGCACACTCCTCCATGTGAAATATTCATCTTCATTGGAGCTTTTTGGTAGTCGTCGTGACCAACAGCCATCAGCTGTCGGTTCGTTGGTAAGGTGAGAGCTTCAAGCCCGATTTCTGGTGGCGCATCCCCCACACAAGCACCGCACGACGAAGGGGGGACGGGGAAAGCTACAGGCCGAAAAGCTTCGACCCTTCTTTGGGGGTGCCCGGGGCACCTCATCTTCTCATTTCGTCCTTGCTTATTCCCGTTAGGCCGAAGTGTTTGGCCTTTCCTTCTCCGCGCCCGCTCACGCTTCGCTGACCTATCGCGTGGTAAAAAGAAGAAAGTACGAAAGAATAGTAAACCGAGCACACCGCAGAAAGATTCTAAATATGAGTTGTCCCCGAGAAGAAGGAAATGAAGAACGGGAACGAAACGAAATAGGGCGTTTCTAGCTCTAGTTTCGGATGAGCTTCTCCCAATTATGTCTGGTAATAGAATAGGACGGCTTGCTCTGACCAAGACTCTACTTTTTGCTCTGTCTGTGGAGCGTATGAATTTCCTTGAATGTAGATAGACCAAAAGAGGGAATGAAGGGATAGGAATAGGAATTATAGTACCATTGGAAAAAGGGGCACCTGTGGGAACATCTCTACTGACGAACCATTTCAATAGTACGGGTGCTGCCGTGCCACGAGGCACGACCATGGAAGTAATTAAAAATAAAAAGTTATGTAGTTGGACCATCTGTTCTATCCCTTAGAGTTTTGCTTCTCTAGAGAAGATGAGAGGCTAAAAATGAAAGTGTTCACAACACATACCGAAAGGATAAGGATACGAATTAAGCCGACCATTAATGACTAGTTCGAACACCAGGAGTGGTCTGATCCCTTATCAGAAATCTCTCTCCCAGCTATTGGAGAAGTTTGAAGAAGTCACTTTCTTTCATCTCAGTCGTGAGAAAAAGAAGTTTGCAGATGCTCTGCCCACTTTAGCCTCAATGACTAAGATAGACTGTGGAGTTGACTTGCAACCGCTGCAAATTGAAGCAAGAGATAGCCCAATTGCTTAAATATAGAAGAGGAGCCTGATGGGAGACCGTGGTACCATGACATGTTGCAGTATATCAAGACTCGGGAATATCCTCCAGGGGCAACAGAAAAGGAGAACAATTCGGAGGCTATCCATGGGGTTTATCCGTAGTGGATAAATCCTATCTAAACGAAGTCATGATGGAACACTCCTCAGATGCAGGAAATGCCCACAAGTGCCAAATGAATGCGGATAAGATCAATGCTCCTACAGCTCCCTTGTCCCTTGCAAACAAAACAAAAAAAGAGGGTTGCCCCATGGCCCTTCTCTATGTGGGGAATGGATGGCCCTATCTCCCCCTCCAATGGGCTTTTCTTATTTTTGCAATTTCTTATTTAACGAAATGGGTGGAAGCGGTCTCTTACTCAAGTCTTACTAAGAAGGTGGTGCAGAAGTTCTTGAATAAGGAAAGGATTTGCCGATCAAGGTTGCATTCCCTTCCTTTGATTGAGAGAAGGAAGAATGGAACTGGTTCCAGTGAAAGAAATGAAAGCAAGGGGAAAGGGTAGATATGCGGAGTGTTTGCTGTGCAGATAGATCTATGTCACGATCTGAGACCTTTCGGAATCTCTTCGTTCCCCGGCTAGTAGTTTCAGAAGGTGTCTTTATTCTGACCGGGTCTACTTGTGGTACATGAAATAAAGGGAATCAAAGAATCTAGAAGCTCTGTTCCCAGTGCGAATGCATTATGCCCGACTCAGTTAAACCAGCTAACAACACTCTGAACTCCGAGTGGCATAGGCGCGGGAAGACCAGTAAAAAGGTCTCGTAAAGGTTTTCCTTGGGCAGCTAAAAACCATTGATCCGCTGGGAGTCACACCAATAATTTGGTTACCTTAGCTTTGCTTTAGTGTCTATGGGTGCGTATATGCCCTAGACCGTTTCGTTTATACCGGCTTCTTGGGTAAGAAAGATCTCATTATGTGCCATGGCACTCCCCACTCAGAATGGCTACTGGACAAGGGAGACTCCCGCGACTGAGTTAGAACTTGACTGCGTTTAGAGCTTTTTCCATGTCGTCCCTTCGGATCCCCTACAGACGAGAACAGGCGCCTCTTTCCGTTTGGATTACCCGGCTACCGAGCACCATCGCTATCTATGGCGGGGTCCTGGCAGGCCTATGTTCAGGGATCACTTGAGGGAGTGTATGGCCCTTCAGATGCAGCTGATTGGTTCTGGTCCACCAAGCCCTCTCTAGCCAAAGGCCGCCTCTACCAATCGATCTGTTTTCGATCTTTTGTAACCGATCGGCAAGCAGAGGTCAAGAATCTAAACACAGCGATTTCGACACTACCTAAGAAATTTCTCAATCGGTCGATTTCGATGACTAAGCCAAGGACTGACTTCCCTGGACAATTAGCAGCTAATGAGTTCAACTTTCCTGCTTTGATCGACCTTGATCCTTGCAGTAACCGAAAGTCCCTTCGTTCAGAGTCAAAGGACTAAAGCAATACAGGTCCGATCCGAAGGGTAAATAGACAGCGAAGAAGCGCTTTCTTTCTCCCAGTAAGAGTCTATCCACTATTCTACTCTCAGCCAAAGCCAAAGGTGGACTTCCTTCTTTCTTAAAGTCTTGTTGTTAATCTCCTGAAAGGCCCTAAGCCAAGGAGTTACCTCAGCGGACTAATAGCAGAGTAAGGCAGCTAGGGACCTTCTGTGCCCAGGAACTATCTAGCTCTTATCGACTAGTAGAGCCCAAGCCGAGTGACTTCTTTCTTTTCGGACTTAAAGCCCGGTTTGTTAATACCTAGTTGCTAATATCCGAAGAATGCGGTTAGGAGTTCTTGATCTCCTGAGTGAACTCCACTTGGAGCTCTATTAAGCTCAGTCTTTTCTCAACCACTATCGGCTTTATCGGCCAATGTGGACTTATTAAAAGACTTACTCTTTCTGATTAAACCAAACTAGAAGAGCTGGGAGAAGAGATTCATTTCACCGATGGGAATGATTCCTCTCCTTGTCAGCCCCTAACGACGAGCCCGATGAGCGTATCAATGGACTGATCTGTGAGCAGTGTATCAATGGAATGGAATGACCCGAGCAGACCAAGGGATCAAGGCAATAGCTACGCGCATCAAGGTTATACCTACACCGAGCGAACCTTTTCTTCGCAGTAGGCCCGCGGAAAAGCTGTCTAACCCCATCATCTCCACCCCGTAGGAACTACGAGATCACCCCAAGGGCGCCTTCGGCATCCAGTCTCATATTTTGGATCGCATCTCGCGAAATCAGATCTACTGGCAAAATATCCCATTCCTTTTGGACTTTCTTTCTTGGTCAGACGAACCACCTTAAGCAAGCTACTTGGGAAGACTTCTTGGCATCGGTCTCTCTTTCTCTATATATTGATTCAAGGCGGGGAAGATAACCTGCTATTTTCATCGTAATAAGACAGCATGCTTCACAGCTATCGATCTTTGAATTCAATTAAAGAAGCTTTCAAAGGAAAGGACTCCACAAACGAAAATAGAATGATTGGGAGAAGCCCTCCAGCTTATCTTATGCATCAAAAAGGCTACTTGACCAGCCTACTGATTCTTCTTATGGGGCAGTACCAAAATATGAAAAAAGGGCACCCGAGTCCCTAACTGGAATCACGGAAAAAGCCTCTTACGCAAGTATACAAAGAGCTCTCATAGTGAAAAGTGTGCTAGGATTCTAATTGTTCAAGGGGGTCTATTAGCAGAGCAACCCCGCGTCTTAGATAATCGGGTTCTTGCCTTGCATTGGTTTTCATTTTGCACTATCTGGTCACTGGGTTTAATTTAGTGTTCCGTGAGTGTATAGCGAACCTAATGTTCTTATTTGCTTGTTGACAGGTTTGAGTGTGGATGGCAAGTGAGTGGCGGCTTACTGCTTCCCAGGGGAGATTTGAAACTTATTTCTGGGGAGCAACGCCGACAGTGAGTTAAAGAGACGAAGTATCGAATGGAAAGAAATGATTGAATTGGAAAAGAAAATAAGCAGACTTAACGAAGAGAACTCCCGTATGAGGTACCAACCAACTCAATGATCTCCATTTTCAGAAGGGTAAGGAACCAACGATTCCCTTTCGTTGTAAGGGACAGCCTTCCCGACATACTGGTTATAACATTTGCATTTTTCTTACATTCTACGTTCCCGACACGGATCCTATTAAATATTTTACATTTTCTATGATCATCTCTATTTCAGGTATTCGGGGAATCCTCCTTAATAGACGAAATATTCCTATTATGTCAATGCCAATTGAATCAATGTTATTAGCTGTGAATTCGAACTTTTTGGTATTTTCCGTTTCTTCGGATGATATGATGGGTCAATCATTTGCTTCATTGGTTTCAACGGTGGCAGCTGCGGAATCTGCTATTGGGTTAGCCATTTTCGTTATTACTTTCCGAGTCCGAGGGACTATTGCTGTAGAATCTATTAATAGCATTCAAGGTTAAACATGACTCCTAGAGAGTTACCAAAATACGAATTTCTCCTTTTCTTCTTTCTTTTTCTTGGTTGGCAGGGTCAGGGCCTTTCTCGCTGGGCGAGCACATCCGATTCTAAAGTCCTTTCCTAAACCACTTCCCGTTCAGTTGCTGAAAGATAGAGATAAGGTTTTCTAAATGAGATCTTGTTCCACGAATATGCAGGCTAGAAAGATGCTATTTGCTGCTATTCTATCTATTTGTGCATCAAGTTCGAAGAAGATCTCAATCTATAATGAAGAAATGATAGTAGCTCGTTGTTTTATAGGCTTTATCATATTCAGTCGGAAGAGTTTAGGAAAGACTTTCAAAATGACTCTCGACGGGAGAATCCAGGCTATTCAGGAAGAATCGCAGCAATTCCCCAATCCTAACGAAGTAGTTCCTCCGGAATCCAATGAACAACAACGATTACTTAGGATCAGCTTGCGAATTTGTGGCACCGTAGTAGAATCATTACCAATGGCACGCTGTGCGCCTAAGTGCGAAAAGACAGTGCAAGCTTTCTTATGCCGAAACCTAAATGTTAAGTCAGCAACACTTCCAAATGCCACTTCTTCTCGTCGCATCCGTCTTCAGGACGATCTAGTCACAGCGTTTCACTTATCAGTGAGTGAAAGATTTGTCCCCGGGTCTACGTTGAAAGTTTCTATAGTAGAACTCATTCGAGAGGGCTTGGGGGTCTTAAAAATGGTTCGGGTGGGGGGTTCTCTTAAGAATAAAGAAAACGAATAGAATCTAATTCATGTTCACAGAAGAGCGGATCCAATACCAAGACGACTTCTTTCTCAGGAAGTGCAGCAAGTACTTGATAAATTCTGGAATATCATACCCCACGACAGATATACTGACCGACAAGATCAATAGTAGAAGAAGGAAGGTTTTTCGAGAGCTTAGATCCGCATGAGGTTTTTTCCGTTATGACAGAAAGAGTTGTGAAAGAAAAAGCTTCTAAATAGAAAAGGTACGTAGTAGCTTTACTAGAAAAGGAAAAGGCTGAACTCATTTAGAAGTATAATTTTTCTACTTAGTCAACTAATCGACTCCATCTCCCACTCCTGGTTCTATCAAACTAGACACGGAATACCTGGAAATGAATAGCTGACTTCAGCAGGCATAGAGACCATAAGCTTTCTCTCCAGTACTTTGTCCACCGATCCTTCTTTCCATGCTCCTATCTATACTGCAGCTTTCACTCTACCAACTGAATCCTTATCTGTCGAGGCTACTAGCTATCGGCCTGTAAGGTATGCGTAGCGAGGTAGCTAATCATACATGTAGAGAATCTTTGACTGGGCTGGGTTATAGCGATGAGAGCAGCGGGGCAAATCCGAGGCGAAGACATGGGCATGTAGAGAGATAAACCACTGGATTGGATGGTAGGTGTCATCTGGCCTTGATCCAGAGCCATTCGTTGATCCTGAATCACCTCGTTTAAGCAGCACGAGTTGCACCGCCATCACCAATAGCGGGATAGGCAACTGAAGAGAAAGAAAGCAGCAGCATAGCATCATATAATATATAAGTGCGTATTTCCCTTCCCCCCCTGCTAGGAGAGGAAGGATCTATAGGTTCCTCAGGAGAGAGCTCTACGAGGCAGGCTGCTAGTTCGAGAACTACGATCTTTAGCTCTGGAACTGAATCATTTCCTTGTATCTGAGAAAAACTTCCAGATTAATAGGAAGGAAGCTTAATCGGAATAAATCCGAATTTGTATTCTATGATCGATCGGTATAAACACCAACAGCTACGAATTGGATTAGTTTCTCCTCAACAAATAAGCGCTTGGGCCACTAAAATCCTACCTAATGGGGAGATAGTTGGAGAGGTGACAAAACCCTATACTTTTCATTACAAAACCAATAAACCGGAAAAAGATGGATTATTTTGTGAAAGAATTTTCGGGCCTATCAAAAGTGGAATTTGTGCTTGTAGCAGTTTGTCTTCGGCTTTATTCACATTATCAAAGATGTTGCCAAAGATATCCTTATTCCAGATTTTCAGATGCTTTACTTAAGTCTCTGAAAAAATATGTCCAAAGGAGCCCACGAATACTATAAAATTTTTAAGAAGTCGGGGTCTTTAATCTACATGTTCTGGCATTTGAATGAAGATGGATGAAAAGACACACCTTCGTCAATCTGGATAAGCATAGGAGAATGATCTGATGTTGAGCGTGGTAAGTGTTTCACCATAGTAGAGGAGAAAACATCAGCCCAAGCCGGATTAGTGAAAACTCTGTCAAGCCTCGCCCAAACAAAGCCCCCATCTTCTTGGTTATTCGACCAGGTATACTTGCTGCCCTCATAACCGCAGTCAATGATGCCACAATCATTAATCATTGCATTGAATTCCTCTAAAGATAGAAGATTTGGAGGTCTGCCACCAAAACTTGGCTGAACTATCAAGAAACATGGCAGCCGTATTCACCGACGCCTCCTCGGACGTAGTCCGACAAGCCGCTCCATATCCCAAAAGTGAGTTTTCGACCCTTAGCATCTCGGGTGCCAACGAATGCCTTTGGTTTCGCTTGATTCGAACCTCCGTCGAGCCTCTTCGATGGCACTAGCCTACGGGTTCTTTCCACTAGCCATGGCTTGGCCCAACCTTTGGCTCTGATACCACTTGTCACGGCGCTAAGTCCTTTGTGGGCTTCTATGTTTTTCTTTCGAACTCCTTATTTATATGTACTTTTTCTGACTTCATCCATACTTTTTTACTTTCTTTTAAATAAAATTGTGTTCAAAAACAAAAAACCCTCTACTTCTAACTAAATAACTAAAGGCGAACAGCCGTCATTGCAAGCAAATAGAGAGCCCCCGCCCGTTTGAGCCGTTGCGAGCCGGAAAGCGGTGAGTCGCGAAAGGGCCGCTTGCTTAAATTATATTATTATTATATATAAATATAATTATATTATATATATATATAATAATAGACATATAATATTCTATATATATCTATAAACAATAATAAAATAGAGAAATCATTTTTTTATCCAATTGTTCATTCCTGAGAAGAGAAAGAAGCAGATAAAGCAAAGGCCTCCTCTTTCCATCCGCTCTTCCCTAAGTGAGCGAATTGCATGTAGAGATCCGTAAGGGCTTATAGTTTAATTGGTTGAAACGTACCGCTCATAACGGTGATATTGTAGGTTCGAGCCCTACTAAGCCTACCACCCCCCTCTCTTCACCTGATACAAGGCAGTCAAAGTACCCGCCGCCCTTTCGATCTAGTCCCACCAAGTCGAAGCTAAAAAGCAAGTCTTATTAAAGAAAGATCTGGGGCCGTTGGTACGTACGGATAGTGGTCACTACTACGATGGATCAAGCAGACCGGACCCGCGGAGGTGACTCGGTGAAGTTTTGAAAAAGATATGACAACGTCCCGTGGCGATAATCTTATTTATGCCAACCGCCCTTAGTGGGTTAGTGGGATTGCTGGGCGTGCCCTCTCACAATGCGACGTGCTATGATTCTGACAAAGCGCTCCTGCTTTTCCTTTAGTCAAAGCTCAATCCCAACTCGGTGCAGAATCTGCCCTAGAGCTATTGCCAGATTTCATCTCAAATCGAGCTGCAGTTCTTCTTTCCCTTCAAGGGGGATGGATTCTGCTACTATCAATAAGGGGAAAGGGACGTGCCTATCTTAGTAAGGCCTTGTGTACGAGTGCCGGTTGAATCACCCGCTTTCATAAGATGTAACTTGAGTCCGACCCTCTGGAAGCTCTAGAAGGCGCTGTCTCGCCCCTCAGATGTGATGTGTCTCCTCACTCATGAGTCGCACACGATTCTATTAGATTCTTCAATAGGGCATTCTCTCAGAAGATCTTAGCTTCAAAGTAGATCTCCATTCTTTCTTTCTTCCGTGTACGGATTCGCCGCTTCCTCACCTGTCCTAGGAAGAGCCGCTTTTCGTTCCTTTCTTCCATAATAAAATAAATAGTAGGTGCTGGCCAATTCTTCCTTCTATTAAGAGATTTCTAGCCGAACTTTGGACCGGTGTCAACATTTCTCACCAGGGGAGATGGCAAAACTTCCATTCAAGATGGAGTTGATGAATGGAAATCCTCGTGCTATCTTTTATCGGCATATAAGTCTAAATAAGTCAAAAATGGATCGCGGCTCTTCAGAATGAACCTTTTAAGGAGGGTAAGAAGTAGGCACTGTCGAGACAGTAGAGTCGGAGAGTCGCTTATTCTCTGCTGTGGGAGATATCCACTAGCTTGTTTGCTGGTGTAGGAGATAAGGCAGACAATTAAGTGACATAAGTGGTCTCGTCTATAGCATCTGATGAAGCCGGTAAAGCAAGCTCTCGCCTCAGGCTCAGGAAATGGAAAGAGCATTTCAAGCCTCAAGTCACACAAGAAGGTCGGGCCGGGCCTCAACCAAGAAAGAAAAACCCTTAGCCTTGCTCGAATAGGAGGGCAGAGCCCGATAAACCAACATAGGTTATGGTTACGCAATACAGAATGGAAGGTCTACGGCTTACTAAGACACTCGCCAATGGGCATCCAAAGGAAAAGCAGAACCTTAGTCTTCGTCCCTTTCCCCATTATCAAACCGGAGATTCATCTTTCTGAATAGGGGAATTAGTAAAAGAAAAGGATCAACCCGGATAGGAAAATAGGTATAGACCCGGGTCCCTCGATACAACCGAAAGAAGGAAGCGCTTTTAGCCTCCTATTGATTCTTTCTGGTAAATTTCTCATCGGGTTCAGATGGATTTGGATAAGGAAGATCTTTTTTTCCAAACCTAGAAAGCCCTAGAGCTAGAGTTTGTTAAGAAAGTAGCTTTGAAGATAGGCACCCTTTACCTACGGGAGCGATAGCAAAGGCCGTAGGGGATCTCTTTCTACGTCTATTAATGCTAATTCGGATGCTTTTGAAACATGGTTTGGCCTTTGTTTGTGGCTCCTTTGATTGATTCGTAAATCAGGTGCTTCAGCTTCATCCGTGGGATTTTGAGTTACGAAGGTGTAGCTGGGGCGCATATTGTGTTTTCTGGCTTATGCTTTTTGGCAGCTATTTGGCATTGGGTCTATTGGGACCTAGAAATATTTTCTGATGAACGTACAGGCTTTGGACACGTCATCAGTCAACCGATGTGGACAAGCGCAATATTGAACCACCAGCGAAGAATCCATTCATGTAGAACACCATTGCTTGCAAGAAGACTCATTCATTGCTCTATCGCGTAACAGCGCGTACAAGCCGAAAGAAGCAACCAAGCCTACAAAAGCTAGCTGGCATAAGCAAAGCAACTAAAAAGTCCCTCATAAGGCGCAGCTATGCATGTTTATATAGTCCACTCACAACTCAATGGGATAATTTGATTATAGCAACTAGAATAGAACTCGACTCGAAGAGTTGAGATAGCTAACAGAAGAAAGGACAGAGGTACCGGTAACTGGCTGAGGTAACTCTACTTGCCGAGGAGTAAAAGCTCTTATTTAATTGAAAGTTCTTTCAAAGATTGTTCCATCCAAAACAGGACCTATTCTCTATCCCGTAGTGGAAGTGCTCCTCCCGAAGCTCCCTATTCCCTATTCCCTTAGTTGTTGCTTGCATCTCTTGTTGGAATGAAACTAGAAAAGCAGCTCATGACCCGAGGGAAGTACAATTGCCTTTTTCTACTATGCCTTGAGCCTGAAACTCTTCCTTCTAGTCTACCTACGTCATTCTTTTGAAGTGAAGCAGAAAGCAGATGGACACAAGTTCACTAAAACAGCAGTTAGGCCCTTTCCATATGTCCCTACTAAAGCACTCGAGGAAGAAGAAGCAGACGAGTACGGTTCATACGGTTATGCCGCATCTCCATCTCTAGGAGAAGCAGCTAGATCGATTCCTATTCTTTATATGTCATGTCACTTCCTCGTCCATTAACAAGGCAAGAGCAGCTAACGAGAAGGAGAAAGCAGAAAGGCACAAGTCTGATCTTAGATTCTCGGACATAGCATCGTATATAAGAGAAAGGCTGCTCTTATAAGAGCTAGTTTCCCACAAGCTAAGCAAGGAGAGCAGCAATCGTCTTCATGCCATCTTCATTCAGTTGAATGCCGCAGATCGTCTTCTGCGGATTACTACTAAGAGCGCATTCTTCCTTCAAAGAGAACTCTCTTTTGTGCTGGAGGCGTCAAACGGTGCTAACATTCCTCTTCCATTGCACAACTTTTGGGCTTCCTCAATTGAGTATTCCATTACTTGCATCATTCGAAGAGCTTTCGCATCGTATACCTTAAGCTTAACTATTAGTAAAGCTCTTTTGTGTCAGCTAACTTCCCATCTCCTTTAGCTGTTGGTTTTGGCCCAAGCATTTCCAGGTGATGCATCCGGATGGTTTTAGGATGATGATCATGTCTCGGAGGGTGTTGATGTTCTTTTTATTATTTTGCATGTTAGTATACTAAATTCACTTATCCCCTTTTGAATATGGCCCTATCGACTCAGATATCCCCCCTATCCTTTAAAGCTCGTGGAAGTTTCCCAAGTAGCTCTGGTGAAAGGGAAAGCCCAATAACGGCTTGCTTGGTGCGGTAGAGAACCCAACTCTTTGCCTTTGGTAGGTCACCACTTTCTTCCCTGAAGTCAGTCCGGTCATTCCATACAACGAAGCTAGCGAACTAAGGGGCGAAAGGAAGGATGACGGCCGCAGATAACTTATTGATTCTGATTCTTTGATTAGATTACTTAGAGTTAACATTTAGTTTTTTCAATGTATTATTGATGAATGAAATTCTTAATTCTGATTCTTCTTCTTTGTTGTAGTATGTTTTATCATATATGCGATTACAATATACATTTATGGATCCATCTCTGTTTAAGTTTAAGACATAAATATCATCCACATTCAATTTTAAGAGTGATGACCCACCGGGCGGTATACAATAAATATCACTAATTATTCCAAATTCAAGCAATGCGCGATAAAATATTAGTATTTGATTTTCCGTCTCCCATAAATACATTGGAATTATTACTAAATCCATGTATCTAACATATTTGAAGTTGGAAAATAGTGTTTTGAAGCACTGGTCTACTTCATCCATATAGAGACTGAGCAACATTGAACCGAGAGTATCTACTGGTGGGATTCCTATTCCATCCTTCGATAAGAGTATACCATCCGTCGATTTTATCGGCATAGCTAAAAAATTAGCAATAAGGCATAAAACAACATCATCTGAAATGAAAGATTTCAGTTTCTTCATAAGAAGAGGGTGAGGCATAGTACTTTTTGATAATGATAGATCAAATATGAGGAGTCGATCCACTTTATCCCAACTAACTACTGTACTGATGAAATTATTATGAAATTCTTCGGATCGAATAAGTGGGAAACTCACATATGTATTAAATATATCATATAATGCCCTGGAAAGAGCCCTTAACACCACTTCATCAACAGGTCTAATATAATTAATATCTTCACGCTTGATACTTAAAGTATAAAGGTATTTATCATCAACTAAAAGATAATGAAAGTTAGATTTACCGGATAGGATGTCATTCGATATATAAGTATAGTCATTCATAGAAATAAAGTCATACATAGAAGTATCCTCACCATCACGAAAGAGCATATCAAGACATCTTTCTTCTTCTTCTATATGTATATATATTACTCTACCTGTTTCATTAGATTGTCCTGCCTTTCTTCTATAACTTTCAGCCGACTTGGAAAAGCAAGTGATACTGATCACTAACCTACCGATCAAACGGTTGTTCTAAAGCTCCGTAGGTCCGGATTGATTCTTAAAGAAGTGTACCAGCATAACAACGAAGCGAGCTTAGGCAAGCGAGCGAGTGGCAGTGCAGCTAGCGAGAAAGGCACGGCTAGTTGAGTAGATGGAGTACACGGGATTCTCCTAACCCTAAACCATAAGAGAATATTGAAAGAAGAAGGGAAAGGTCGGGCTATACTATAGTAGATCTATTTCTTGACTTGGTATAGATTTGTTTGCTTTCCCAGAGGGGGATATGTATGTCAATTCAATAGACAACTAACTTTAGCATATTACCTCTTGCGTGCCTTCCCAGCCATTGGAGTTGTAGCTGCTTTCGATCCAGTTGAAGTGGCAGTTTCCATTGATACATAAGCAGCGCCTGATCTAGTTGAAGTTGGAATAGCTTTCCTTTGAGGGATTTCCTTCTCTTCTATTTAGGAAGATTGGGATACCCGTTATTATTATAATGATTTAAGAAAATACAGTCCCCTTAAATCAAATTGAAGCCATTGGCTCTTCTCCTTGTGTAATGTTTATCCTTTTGGTTTTGCACGTCCATTAGAAGTTCGGGTTGATTCGATTCCCCCGCTTGCCAAGTCTTCTTCTAATCCTGCTTTCCCTGACTACTAGGGAAGAAAGAGTAATAGGAAAAAGATAGAAGTAAGAAGTGTGCCTGATCGCAGCTACTATAAAAGTCATTGTCGGAGTTTTATCAATCGGATAAGCCTAAATCGGTGTCAGAGATTTCCTTTGTCCGGAATGAGCTTCTACATAGGTCCTTCCATAAAGGGGCTTTTCCAATCTGTCTAGCTTCGGTGTGTTCTTTGCTTAATGAAAGGGCATCCCCCCTTCGACTGTCTCTCCTACCTACCACGAGAAAAGAGGTTGAAGCAACGAATTCTTTCTTTTTATTTGAACCGCCAGGTGGGACAAGAAAATTCCCTTCCTTTCTGATCGAAATCCGATCAATCAATGAAATTTGGTACCACGCAGTGCAACAGGCAAGATCGAATCATTTTATGCCCCCGCGCCCTCTCTTTCAATTGAGCTGATCACCTCCCTTCGCTAGTTAGAGTTGTGCTCTTCCTGAGCAGCTTGCGTGCGCTGTTGACGGAGCAACTTCTTGCTGTGTGCCCGGTGCCCACCAAAGCACAGACTCTACTCACCCACTACTGGACTATTCCACTACAGATTGATGGACTTACTAATTTGCTGACTGATTCAAGGAGTTAAGACTGGCGGTTCGGTGATCGAGCGAAGGCTTGGTTCCTCCCTCGCTGTACCGAGGGAAGCCTTTCCCACTTCATCTCTTATATATATTATATTATTATATAATATAGATGATGATTGATTGAAGATTTCCTTTCTACAATAAGCCTACGAGATGAATTGGACCTCAGCCCGAAGAGCGCTTCCCTGGCGGAGAGATTGAAAGAACGGAACTCCAGCGCACTGATTGAGCTAGCTAGAAGCAGGAACTCCTATTTAAGTAAGGCCAGCTGTAAACACAGAAAACAAGAGATTCGTGGTTGTACCGATACCAACAGCAATTGGCCAGTTTCCTACAGTTGACCGATTGATCCATAAGAGCGGTAAGAGATGATATTGACAAGGACGGGAAGCGGTATCGAACAAGAAGAGCTGGAAGCGAAGCACCCTTTGAAAAGCTTCTATCTGACAGGAGGAAGTACTCCACTAGTGAATGAAAGGAAAGATGACGCCCAGGCGAAGTCAACTTATGAAAGAGTCCTCTTTCATTCAGGTAACTAATTAAGCGCATCTATCTACCAGCAAAGACAGGTTAGAATGGTAATCTATGCTAGGAGTGCCCCTTACCTTAAACCTTAAGTAGCTCACTGAAGGAAGTGTGAAAGTAAGCAAGCAAAGTCTCAACCCGAAATCAATAGCCCGCAAGAAATAGAAAGGAGAAAGCCCATCTCTTTCCAGTAGTATGTAGCTTTACTTCCTTTCACTTCTATGGAGGGCTTAGTTTATATAGGTGCATTTTTGATTTGATTAGTCCCGGGTCGATCAAACTGGATTTACCTTATTTCCTACTTCGAGTTACTAAACTAAGGATATACCTTTCCACATGGGGGAGGTCGAAGACCAACTAAAGATTGGATGAAGACCCATTTCGAATTGATAAGGAATCAACAAGCAACTGCCGAGCGCACTAGCGCGAAAGCGCATCCGTTTTCTTGCTCCATTTCGCACGATATCCCTACCTCTATACTTTCAATCTTCTAAGAGTCCTTCTTGACTTGCTTTTACTGGTGGTTTGGTCGTGGGAAGTTCCCTTGCTATCGCATTGATTCAGTTACTCTAGCATTTCACTAGACAAATTCATCAAGGAAAGCCTGTAGAAGACCATAGTCAGTCTAATCATTTCTCCTTGAGATCTTGATCGTACGTGCCCCTTCCCAACCCCTCACCTTTCTCACTTTGACTGCGCTATAGCTGTCCTTCTCCTTCTTCCTTGTTTACTTCCAACTGCCCTGTCTTCTCCTTATGTAGGCTATTCCGCCGAAGTGTATCAAAAACCTTCCCTCCCTTGAGCGCTGTACCCAAGGGAGGACGTTAGAACCTTCTCTTACTACTCTGCTTAGGCGGGTGGTCCCCTTGCACCGAACCCTTGGCACTTCCTAAGGCCTTCGCTAGACCCCTTTCTACTGCACTCAGTCTCTTTCCTTTCACTGCTAGAACTCGAATTTCTCGTATGTAGTAAGTCCTGGCTATCTAAATCCTCTTTTCCCTATTTAGAAGCTGTACAACAGCAGCCCTTTCTGGAATCTGCTCTATTACTCGAAAAGTATTCCCTCCCTTTCGGGGAAGAAAGGGGATTGATTCATTCACAAAAGACAAACTAAGAGCAAGGCCTGGGCCAGGCTTGATTACGTTACGCTTTCCAGTCTGATCAAGAAATGAAATTACTATCCACCTTTATGATCAGATCCAGAAAGATAAAAGATAGCCGGTAGCCGACTTTTAACCAATACATCCACTTCACGAAGCTGCACGGTCTCATCAAGACATCCTTGGGCTATTTATTCTTCTCGTTCTCGGAAATCGAGGGAATGCCAACTAGTAAGTTTAGCTATTCAACTCGCAAATCGAAATCAAGCGGAGTAGAGGAATGGTTCTCCGGCGAATGCCTTTGTGGCCGCCTACGCTAACTATCTGTCATAACACGAGGTATCCTCCTGCCAAGAACAGAGATTCCAGCAGGGCCTTATGAAACCTCGGATTTTAGCGGAGGAGATTCCAAGGGATCAACCATAAAGGGGAACCTACTTCCATGCCTTTGTCCGACCGAAAAGGTGGATACATTTTACACCCGTGAGGAAGACGAACAAAGGACAACTACTTGCCAACCTTTCTTCAACCAAAAGCATCGTATAAAAGTAAACCAGCAAATCTGGAACCAAATATGGTGTTCCATTCCTGCCATTACATTGGAAAGCCTTATCAGAAAAAGAAAAATGGAAGGGCGGGAAAGGCCCAGGTAAACCTCCGCATCCTCCACCCAAGCCACCACTGTAATAGCTGCGAGTAAAGGCCCGGTCCCCCTTTAATTTAAGGCCCCTAGTTACTGGAACCTGGTCTTTCGGGAAGCTTATACAGTAAGGCATAGACCTCCTAATGTGCTTTCGCGATGTGCTGGCCTATTTGATTTTGTGTTTGTACGAGTAAGGTTGAAGGGAATTCGCCTCCAACCCTTTCCGAGACTGCTTTCCAGTTAGGCGTTTATAGGACAACTGCAAAAGTAGCAGCTTTCCCAGGGAGTTTTCGGTTAGGTGCTTCCTCTAGTTAAAGAGTTAATTCAGGAGTTCCAAGCAGGAAAAAGGAAGGTAAACAGTTAACGGCTGGCGCTATCAGGCTTGATTCCCTTCTTCCTCTATAAATATATCCCCCTTCTCTGTAGTAGCATTCTCTTGTGAATAAGTAACTCTCTGGAAAGCCGAGTCCTTTAGAGGTTTTGAAATAAAGCCTCTTCTACTTACTGCTTTCAAACCATCAGATCGAAGAAGACACCTGCGGTGAAACCTTCCTATTGATTCCCGTTAGTTGGGGCAAGAAACGCTATTCATGTCTGGCTGTTAAGTCTCACATCGTCTTTCGCTTGACTGGTTTGTTCTTTGGCTTTCGGAGCCTGACTTAGCTAAGCAGATCTTTCTTTCCGACCTGCTCGCGATCTCGAGTATGAGTTGCTCGATATGTGTAGTCTCCTAAACAATAAGAAATCCGAGGCGGGCGGTTCGGGGCAGGACCCGCACAAGGAACGGCCGAACCAATCAAGACAATGCTACGCCTCTTGCTTCTTCTCTTAAGTCTTTTAAAGCTCCTTTTGTTCTCTTCTTTCCTTGATATTAACACCCGAGCCCGAGGTCGGAGAAAAGGCCTGTTGTTCCTGCATTTCCTAAAAAGGTGGATACTTTGTCAGTGGAATTCTTTCCCTTGTTGTAAGATTGGGTACGCAACCCTCGCTTTCAAGGCTCTTTTTCGGCTTCTTCTTTCCTGTTGTTTTCTACAATCGGATGTGTTAAGCATATTAGTACGGTTTTTCAGAGTTGCTAATTTCTTGACAAAACCCGGGTTTTTTTGATCAAAAATGACCAATTCTGGAAAAGTGTTTACTTAAGATAAAACTTAAAATGAAACCTCCAAAAGAGCTTTTCCGAGCAATTGATGTCAAAAAGACGGGTTTTTATCGAAAAAGTTACGTTTCATATAACTGTGAAATGTGCATTTTCGACTCAAATCTTTAATACCAAACAATATGTACCCCCACGTGTTGGCTTTCAGTGTTTGCATTCAACGGTTAGAATGCTAGTATGAATGCGATTGTTCGAACTAAACCAAAGATGTGAGCTAAAGGATGAAATTCTTTAGAAGGGAATACCCCGTAGACGCGACGCCAGGAAGATAAAATACCTAAAATGAACACCCTTCCGGACGCTATTTTGAACTACGTTATCACTCTGATGTCACAATACATTTATTTGATACCCCCGCTGTAACTCGCTCAAGCACCTGCTTTCGCTACGTTTGGATGCTAAGATTCTGAAGACCATCATTCGTCGTTTTAACGGACTCAAGAGGGTAGGGGCGGTGTTGAACGAAGCGATCCTAGGCAGGTGAGCGAGTGATAGGCTGCTAAACGACTTACGGGTGACCTACGCCTTTTGAGAAGCGGGGTTTCGGACGACTGACACCTATAAGAATTCCTTGTGTATTCTACTACAAGGTTCAAAGAAAGGGTGTACTATTGATATGATAATGAATCGATTCCAACCTCTCGGCATTGGAGCTTTTCCGGAGGATACAAATAAAATAAATAACCATACTTTTGATCTCTAAAAGCGCTATTCATTTGTTTATTAAAAGACTACTCTAGGACGTTTGGGAATATCCTAAAGAATTCCCTACACTGCTTTCAGTTGAGGAGAGTTGCCTTACTAAGGAACATTAACAAATACTTTGATTTACCTAACTCTATTTAATACCTTACCTACTGGTGAGCCATCGGGTCAACCTTTTCCTGCCTCTCCGGCGCGGGTGCTTGAGCAAGTGATAGGGTCCGAAGGAGACGAAGCGAGGTTTACTTTGCTTTCTTCTTAGTCTTCCGTCTAGTAGTGGAAGGGAATCAATGTTCGAAGGCAAGGCAAGCAACGCAGGTGAGAAGGCCACAGAGCGATCGGTCGTACTTCTGGAAGTATGAAAACTCTTTCGCAAGGCGGTGGTCGATAAGTGCATGGGGAAAGGCAGCTACTTCGCATATCGGCAAGGGTGTCGGTGCCTCAAAGTGGTGTAGTTTGTGACTTGAATCCGCCCTTCTCATGGATCTACCACTATGGCAGCTAAGATATGGAGATATGCCGGTGGCTAAGGCCTTCTTCTTATTCCCGAGAATCCTTTCCCCGCATAGACCAAGAACAAGCTAGGCGGGGGAAGTTCCAGTTGTGCAGTTTGGATTTATCCGGAGAAAGGGCAGCTTCTTTGATTAGTAGGACGTAAGCACAAAAAGAAAAAGGAAGAGGACTGGACTGAGAGTTCGGTCTCTTAATCATATGAGCTACAAGGCAGATGTCAGTAATTGAAAACGTTACAAAGATGCTCCACATGGTGTTTAGGTCAGTCTGCCCAGGAAAGCAAGAAAGCCAGTCTGGGGTTGGAGTAAGGTCATTAGGCTTAGGCGGGAAAGAAAAGCAGAAAAAACGTAGTTCATTTACGAGCGAAGGAGGCTATGGGTATAGCATCCAAGCGTAGGAGAGCGTAGGTGAATAGCATACAAGCTTAGCAGAACTACATCCTGCTCAGAAACCCTCCTCAACCACTTTGTGAACCTTTCTCGCTAGAGTAACGAGTGGGATAACATGTGCTTTTAGGAAAGACGGAAAGCGGAACTTATAGCTCGGCTCACTTATAGGTTATTCGGAGTCCGGATGCAGATGATTTCGGTCCTACCCCATATCTAGTTCCATATCTGGTATTTCGAACGTGTTTATCGACGATTCCCCCATCGATCTGAGAGTGGGTAGGCTCACTCGGATGGGCATATGGTTTCGCAAAGTGGTTGGCTGCTCCCACTCGGTTCACGTCCTTTCCCGGGTACTTCTTCCCATCTCTGTTGCACCTTACGTATACGGCGTGCGCTGTTCTGAGCTGCTTTCATACGCTAGGGTTGCTGGCGGAGCTCCTTCTTGTTGTGCCGCATTGAAGTCACACATGGACTAGTCCTATAGGAGACTTCCCGGCACTCTCAACTCGTACTTAGGAGAAGGGAAGACTGATCAATTGAATGAAGACAGACTGGAATTGTATATAGAGGAAAATCCTTTCTTACAACTCTCAACTCTGAGACCCTCAACTCCGCAGGGAAAGACATTTAGACTACTACCAATACCAAGTGCTTCCGGTACCGGGGTAGAGCACTCACTGAAATGTGGCGAACGAGAGAAAGATTCCGAGAATGGGGAAGAGAGGCTTCATGGATCGAGTAATTCCATAGATATTCTAGGGTCACTATGAAATCACTGCGACAGACAAAGGCAAGGTAATGAAATTTTTGATATGGATGCTTTCTTGAAGCTCTTTTCCGATATATGAAATGAGATACCAAGGGGAAGCAGGAATTAGACCAATAGGGCACTGCTCTCCGCCTGTCGTAACAACAAAAAAGTCCATACCGGAATTTCATTACCTTCTTCCTAAAACGGAGACATTGGTACAACAGAAGGCTCGAGAGACCTCGAGCGTAATATACGCTACCCTCGGCGTACCCTCGGATATACTTTAGCCACATCTTCACCCATGGCATGGTTAAAGAATGAGGCGATCAATAAAGTCGTGGGCCTCGTAGTACCCGCATACGACAGCTCTGTGGAGCTTTTCGGGTCGATAACCTGTTCGACGTCAGAACCGATCTCCTCATATCACCCTCTGAAAAGAAAAGACTTTCTCTATATCTATGCAACTAGTTCTTTCCCTTGCTTCCAAATCCATCCATCTTACTTACTCAAAAGCTTTGAATATTCTACTCGAAATATTGCTTCTAGCTTTGGGCACCTCTGAGAAAGAAATAGCGTATATACAAGGCTAGCCTTTTCTCTCGTGCCCTTCTGGGCGGTACAAAG
>NC_023209.1:312500-330000 GCF_028751815.1 Salvia miltiorrhiza
AGGGTTCGAAAAAGCAGGGAACTGATAAAGATAGATAGATCTGGTGACTTCAAGGTATATGGACCGTGGATGGTGGCCCAGCGACGTTATCGTCGAAATAGTGCAGCTAAGCAAACTTCTAATGCTAAAGAAAGTGCTTGGGGAAGCTATAGCATAGTGAACTCTCATCATAAAGCTGCCACTGGTTCAAGGTTTGAAGTTTTGAGTGGTGGTATAAATGGGGCCTGCCCCATTGCCGAGTGGCTAAAAGGACGATTGTAACTTGGCGATTTGCCTTGCCTTGATTACTGGATTACCTTATTTACTTTCTTTCCATTCGGGGATTACCTGATTACGCTACCGCCTCTTATTCAAAAGGAATTTCTAGACCAATGTGGGAATACCATTACATAGTTTCTCTAAGAGGAGTAGGAGGAAGAATCAATAGTTAGTTGATACCACTCACAGGTCGTAGCCAAATCCTAATTGAAATTTCATTTATTTTTATATTATATGAAAGAATATAAGGAATTATATAAAATGAATTATAGTATACACCTCTAAGCACCACCTAAAGACTTGAATAAAGGGTCTGGTTAACAACCAAGCTTCAAAGAAAGGGATCAGAATCCGACATCAATTCAAGTGGAGAAAGTTACCAACTATTCTGAAGGGCGCATTCAGATCGAGAAAGTTGCAACTCCCCCTGGGGGAAAACTTAGTTCGATGATTTCTATTCCATATCCAGGTCTACCTTTTTTATCTCCACTAGGGGAGAAAGTGGATGAATTGATCATGCCAGGCCACGTGAAACTTATCCCGGTCCGGAAGCGATGGGAAAGAGTAGTCGGTAGTTCCACCGGCCAGCCGCCCACAAACTCTAACTTCGTACATAATGCCCTATCTTATAATAAATCCTGTTACTTTCTTATTTGAGCTAGGCTGTTGAGTTAAAGTAAGCGAGCTAGTCATACGAGCCCTATTCTTTCTTCTTCTATATTATATAAAAGGCTAGGCAGCTTGCTGTAGTTGCTACGGGAAACTGGAGTGAAACGAGTTGGCAGTAGAGACTGAGGGCTAAACATGTCGTTGGAACGCTTTAACATGGCCGTTACGGAAAAGAAATGCTCTAACTCAAGGTTATGAAATAGCTTAGCCGAACTATAGAGGCTAAGGAAGAGACATGAATCCAATCTTTTGTCTCCAGGGGCCCATATTCTATATCTTGATTCGGAAAGCCAATCTTCTCCTCACTCCACGCATTGCACACTCAAATCATCCATCTCTCTTTGGGAAAACTTCGGCTAACTCCGATCCAGCCAACTAATCTTTCTACCCCCAGTCTCCGACTCTCTGACTCTACTGTCCCTAAAGTGCCTCGCCGCATCGTAGCATCTACATTGTAGAAAGCGCTCGTAACTCCTATCTTGTGTAGAAAGCGCTCTATTAGCTAACCTTCAGCTACTGAACGATTGCCTCTCCCCTTTGTCTTCTCTATCCCACCTCTAGTCAATCAGCGCGGGGTTCACAGAACAGAAAGGGCTTTCAAGCGGTTTCGCAGATGCAGATAAGAGAGTTTCCGCTGGTGAAACATGAGTGGAAATAGCTGCTTTGGTTCGCCACTCCGAATAGGAGTGTAAATTGCTCCCTTGAAAGAGTTCCTGTTTATTCATCGGTAAGAGTTCGAGTTCCTTGTTATTGGCTCTTGGTACTGGTATTTCCCTTTGTCTATTGACCCTTGACCTGACTTGATAGCTTGACTTGAGCATGATCCTGATTAGCTCTACTTGAAAGAGAACTTGAACTGGATTCCTGATTAGCAACTCCTGAGACCTGATAAGAAGATCGAAAGGGCCCTGATACAAGGCCCTGGTACTTAGCCCTGGATCCTGGAAGATAGTTCCTCTATCTCTACTTATGGTACTTACGGGAACGAATATGGCATCTATGGAAACCTGCGGGGCTATGGGAGGAGCAAAGTGAATGGTGGGCCATCCTCATGGACATATTCATTTTGTTATGGCATCTTGGTCTTCACTCTTAACAGAAAAGGAAACCGGCTAGAGAAAGGATTGACAATCTCCCTACGAAGGCGGCTAAATCCACTTACGAGTTAGAGTTAAAGAAAGAAGCTAAACGAAACCAGGCGGTAGAACCTATTTCGATCCCAGTACCGTACATCTCTCCTATAGAAGAAGAACGCGCGCTACTCCTGTTCCATCGGTCTTGGACAAAAGGGCAACGAACTCCTAGCTACTTTCTAGTGATGAGCTAATAAATCACAAAACGACTCATTTTACAGGACTTATTACTAAGCTTCGAAAACCGCTCATCCTTAGAGGGAGATTTCCGTACATGTTCCCTATAGAAGAAGAGCGAAGAGCTACTCTTTTGGTTAGAATTCCCAGATTGATTTGAGAAAAGGGCATCAAAAGCAAACAAATCCTTTGGATTTTAGTACCAAATCCTTGTTAAAAAGGCCGAAAAAGCACTCCTAACAGGAAAGGCATTTCCATTTCTTAGGTATAATCTATCGAAGCAGGTACCAAACTCGCCTTAGAGAGCGCCCTACGAACAAACTTTTATTAAGAGTCCCTGGGAAACATCCCTATTTAGCTCATAACTAGCAGGAAAGAAGGAACCAAAGGCTCCAATTCCCAAGCACAAATCAAGAAAAGGTCACTTTTGACCCGAGGGAAAACGCAAAAAGTGATGATTTCAGATGCCCTTGTTCTTTAATCAAGGATCTGGTAACTATAGCTCAAAAGAAAAAACAAATGATCCTTTTGGGAGCTGTTATGAGCTAGTTGCTTTGATCGACGACTTGGGAATCTATCACCAAAGGAGTAGCCGGTCTCCGTAGCGCTGGTGAAATAAAATGAAATAAATATAGGCTGGCGCAAAGATCCAGACTTCAGGCTCTATCTCTGCGTGCGTGATAGCGACTTATTCTTATTTCCGGGCGTAAGATGCTTATCCAAAGATGAAAACAAAAGATTGGTGGGATCGACTAATTGCGAAGGAATAAGTTGAATCTGCGAGTCACCTTCTCTTTTACGATATTTCGTTTCGCAGAGCGCCCACAAAGTGAGTGAAGTGAGAAAAGTCTTTCATTATGGATCGATCTTTCCGAATCCTTGTTTTACTTCTTTTAAAGGAAAACTAAGCTGGTGCAGCTATTACTTAGCTTAAGTAATTTACTGGCTTTGACTTCCTTTGCTTTCAAGTTAATCTGGTACGTACTTACTTTCGGGATAGCCTGACTGACGAACAACAGAATTACTTGCTTCTGCCCCTGAGGCAACAACTGTAAGAACTTCGTCCGCTGCTATTGATTTCATCCGCATCTCCAGTAGCCCTGCCTCCAACAGCAGAAAAGAGAACAGCAATTAGAGCTGGAGAGAGTTTTGTTTTATTAATACAGTTGGAGAAGGGTAAGGGCCCGCCCTGAACCCTATATCAGTCAATTGCTTGATCCTTTTTAACTGCTCAAGAAGCAAGTTCTTTCTTCGTTGATTTCGGTAGTGCAGTTGCTCCCCTGCTTGATGGTGCACGATCGATAGAATTCGGTCTTCCGTTCTCTTATCATTTGGCAAAGTCCCTTAGTCGTCTGTGGCCCAACATTTATTAAACCCCCCTTTTCTCGGGCGATAGGGGTTCCTCTTTAGACTCCGAGGCGAGAGTTTTTTGGTTGTTAGGAGTGAATTTCTTGTTTTATTTATCCATAGTATAGTGAAAGAGTTCCCTTCGGTCTTTGTATTTGCTCTAGCAACAGGAACTCAGTAGCTCTTGAATCGAAGGTCCGGTAATTTCTCTACTTGTGGTTCTAAAAGGAAGCTCTTGTCGCCGGAGATCAGAAGTCGTTTTCTCAACCCACACTCAAAAGCAGTGAGCTACCCGACAGCAGCAAAGTTGATTGGTAGTTCCACGATTCTTATCTAAAAGGACAAGAAAGACACTCATAACAGGTCAGGAATCAATCCCAATTCTTTGATCAAACTCGTTCATCTTAGGAAGTGGTACACTTTATCGATCTACTGCCTATCTAACTCATGAGTCAACACCCGGGATTACCCATATTCCAAGGATTGCTGCCACCTACAGATGCTTCTTGTGATTATAGGCATTTTGCGTCGATTTTTCAGTACATAAATGAAGATTTAAGCTAGTAAAACCGAAGTAAATAGAACTAGGGAGCAAGAAAACAGATGCGCTAACGCGCTAGTGCGCTCGTCCCTTGCTTGTTGATTCCCGAAGCGTCCTATAGGAATATACTCAATATGAGTAGCTAGGCAGCTAAGCACCTGAGCTCTATTCTCTAATGTAGCTAAATCAATATGTGCACCTGTATCTCCTCAATATGTTCGATATGTTGCCCCTCGATACCCTACTTTCAAATCTCATCGATACACGGGCGCCTTAAACAGGGCCCAACCGAGCTACGAAAATCTCGTTTGTGTTCATGTCTGGCTTTCCGGCCTAGACGAACGGTTAGAGTTGTTAGTGGGGAAAATCCACTTTTGATATGGCTACTAAGCGTACAGAGATTTCAAATCCTATTGATTTCATTAATGGGAGGCGCAATCCAAATTGCGAGTTTGATAATAGGTTAGGGAGGGTCATTCTCTGTCTTTCTTTGAGTACGCTTCCTAATACGAAAAGTAAAAACTCAAACTCCGAAGCGAAGTAAGCTTCGAGGTCATAAGCCCATCTGCGATTCCCTCACTCGCTAGCAACCAAATGGGATTTCATTCTTCGATTCCGAGTTCGCGATCAATCTGCCGATTAACCACTGATTCAGTGAGATCATGTGACTTCTTCTTTCGACCCTAATTCCGAGAGTGCGCACACCTGCAAGCATCCCTTATCCAGCCGTTGGGCGGTTCACCCCCTTTCTTTTTGCTGTTTCCGGCTATCCATAAAACCCTGTAAATCTCCATCTAGGTTGATTATCGCTAATTTCTACAATAGCATTAATATGCCTTTGGGAATAGCTCTGAACTACCACCGAAACCTCCTTCTCCCACAAGAGTGCCAGCCCTCCTGACTTAGCCCTCACTTCCCCCGCAATGCAATTCCAAACAACCTGAGTTATTGTTTTCACTTTTAGATATTCCCCAGTTTACATTTAGTTTCACTAGGGTTCTTTACGAATGAGCTCACGGAGAGCTCGAACTGTCCTTTGGTTCCCAAGCCCTCGACAGTTCCAAACGAGGCAATTCATGGAGACCTAGGGACTGGCCGGACCCAATCTCCGCCGATAAGGAAGGTCTGGTAACACGTTTATTGGAATCCATAGCTGAATTCAAGTTAGGCAGACCATCATCGTCATCTGATTTTCCTTTCTGGCCTGTTTGGACCTCAGTGACAAAGAAGAATGGAATCGATGGTAAGAGTCTTCCTTTCCTCTCGTACCTCTGCTCTCTTCCAATGACCTGTCTTCCTCTTCTTCACACCGGCTTTTGAATAAGAGGTCGGATCGGGGTCATGCGTTTTGGATACAGGAATTGGGCTTTTCCCTTTCTTTGTCTTGAACTGGACTTTTCCGAAAAGGCGCTTTGCACTATATGCTGGTTCACCCGGTCAAGCTCTTGGCTAAAAAAGATTCACACTCCTCAGCCCCAGGACAATCTCTCAAAATACATTAAGATGTTGTTGACCTCTTTTTCTTTTCTTTGCTGATTCCTCTCAATGAAATTTGCCATGTTGCACTAAGTTACTTACGGATGTATGCATGCAGTCCGGGAACACTTTGGGGTGAACACCCATCCAAACAAGTAGGGTCAATAGTTCAGCATTTAGGCCGTAACATTTAGCTTAAAAAAAATCTTTAACCCAACAAGTGCTCTCCGAACCAAGCTAGATAGTCTCCTATCACTAGGCTCACCAACCAACCTGGACTTTTTTTTTATTATTCCTGCCGGATATCAAAACAAACCATAAGGGTTGTTTCCAGCCATGAGTTCCCCTATAACATAAGCGCTCTTGGGTGGAGTGGGCCATCATTCGCCAGGTCTTTGAGTGCCCGTCGTACCACGTGGTTGGTGCACTAGGCTGATCCGAGACTCGACTTTTCGGATCTGGAACCTGCGCCCGGCCTGGTCTGCCAGCTCTTAGTGGCTCTACGTCCGGTCGTGCGTGGTATGTTCGCGATTCGTACAAATGGAACGCATCGCGTACTATAACTTTCCTTTTTTGTTTTGGGCTGGGCCATTCCATCAAATCTTTGAGAAGGAGCCCAATCTCGTATTTGATGGTCGGCGTGGCGATAGGCTTTGCTTCTACGACTGCCTTCCCAGCCGTTGAAACACTAAGCGAGAACGGTAAGGGGCGCACAATGTCGTTGTGCGGGGATGCGATTTGCCAAGCTGGGGCAAACAAAGCCGTCCGACCCTACCGGATTAGGAATGCGAAGGCCTCTCCTCCTTTCGGAGACCGGGGAAAGAAAGAGCTATGCTATTGACCGACCCCTTTTTCTCATTTTGTTTGAAGTGGGCCAAATAGAGAATGAAATGCATAAAATAAATAGGGGAAGGGTTCCACTTTTTTTTGGTTTAAGGGCTGCTCGCCCTACCGAAGTACCGAAGGCTTTCGGGGCTTACACCTACCTTATTAGACGACCTAAAAAAGGGCTTTCAGTAGCGCCCAACGAATCTAAGCCTTTTGTTTTGAAGCGCCAGTAGTTGTAGCTGTGGGTAGGGCTTTCGTTCTTATCGCTCCGGATTCCGATCTATATGACCTCCGGGTGGTACAAAGTCAACCTCTTCCGTAGAAGCAGGTAGTAACCTAACCTTTAAGATAAGAATTTGTTCAAGGGGGGCCTCTTATCTATCAATGGAAAAATCTCCATGTGTGGCGTGATAAGGAATCCTAGAAAAGACCGATTGAGACTCCCCTCCACGGTCCCACGAAGATCTCTACGTACTTGTTCCAGTCCAGGACAAGTGAGATCTTCCGGTCTGCGTGCGCGGGAGCAGCTCAAACAAAGAAGAGTCTGGTCCGGTCTGAATTCAGGCACGGCCCGCCCGTCTGCTGCTAGGTCCGGGAATGGCGCCAGGCGAGGTCGCCGCTATGCCCCAACATGAATTGAATGGTCCTTCGACCTTCGTTTGATTCCGACGGCCGGCATAGATCTCATGAGACCCGCCCACTATTACTACGAAAGAAGCCCTGCCCCTTTCCTTCGCTACTAGGAAAGTAAGCAACTTCTATTAGCGCCGGACCTTGAGTCGAATTGATCGTGTCATGTGCAACGTCCATCAATGATGGTTCATTAATGTTCATTGATTTAGACTCCTTCCCCCTTCTCAACTACGAAAAAGATCGAGAGGGGCCCGAAAGCCCCCAAACCAAGAACGGAAACGGAAGCCTTTCGACTCACTTCCCATTCTCTCTTAAATAAATAAAGCTCGCCCTCGAGCCCTGGCCGGGTCTTTCCCTGTTGTTCTGTTCCCGCCACGAGAAAGACGCGCGGAAGAGGTATGCCCAGCGCGCCGAGGATCCGTTGAGAGTTTGTCTCGGTAGGGAACTGTACGATCTTTTACCTTATTGTATTGAATCAAAAAAGGGTCAGTGCTACGGCCCCCTATTGTTTTGTTTGATCCAATATTGACCGGGGACGAGCCCCGACTTCCATAGGTCCTTGGTTTGACCTCCCGTAGTGGTCCTTGCTTTTAAGAAAGCGGAGCGGGGCCAATTTCTCGTACTTGCTTAGTGTGCCCCCCTTTCTTCGAGTGCCCCGCCCGGTTCACTGGGCTGTTGGCCTACCAAGCACTTGCCCGCTGCCCCTGCCGCCCGCTTGGCGGGCGGAGCGCTCGTTATCCTTACTTTGCTCTCTGCTGGGGCCCTCCAGCCATAAGCTATGGCAGCTCCAGCTCGCAACCACAGGGGCCTGCCCTGCGAGGCCAGAGTGGGCTCAGCCGTCAGCCTCCATTCGAATTATGTTAGGGGTTCTTTCGCTTTTGCCAGATCTAGAGAGATACTACAAGTCCTCCGTCCCAGATTCCATCGCCGCGGCCATCTGGTTCACCGGTACTACCAAAAAGTCTCATGCTTACGTTACTCTTACTGATGGTTTTATTATCTTGGACCACGAAGACCCCAGTCGTGCTTCTGGTTTCCATTCCCATTATCATCAATATGATAAGATAAATCTCCTCGTGCTCTGCCATAATAACTTGGAGTCCGTATCATGGTGAAGATAAGGTAAGGCTGTGATTCTTGCTCAAAAAAAAAGACCGAACGCCCTTCGAGTTATTGGCTCGTCCAACCCGGCAGCATTCATGAGTCGCTCGTTCAACTGTCCCTCGGAGACAGGGTCGAGAAGTACCATGCGCCACCCGTCCTTTCTTTCTATCGGTCCCACCCAGCAAGATACGGCTCAGCCAAAAAAGGTAAGCGCCTAGCGCGAGCCTTTTTTGATTAGTTTAGTAAAGTCAAGCTTTGGCTCCCTAAAGAGTAAAGAAATGGATAAAAAAAGGGGGGGACTTATGCAACGGGCTATGCCACCCAAACCAACTGAGGGAAGTCGCATCCGTCCCATCGCAAGCACCTACAATGTCATGATCACATTGGTTTACCCTTGTTTTTTTGGTAGTTTAACGTACGGTCGCCCCTCCAACAAGAAAAGGTATAAATATGGAAACTTCTCTGCCATTTGGATCGGAGAATTTATGGAGGAAATCGGGTTTTAAATTCCCAGAAACCGCACGATTATATAGCCAAAGGGAATAGGCCGCGCCTAAAATCATCCCAAGCGCTGCTAATGTCGCTACTAAGCTATTTCTTTGGAAAGCTCCTACTAAGATGAGAAATTCCCCGATAAAACTGCTAGTACCAGGTGAACTCATATTGGCCAAAGTGGAAAAGAAGAAAATGGTAGGGAGATTCGGCATGGTGCTCACTGAACCTCCGTAATATCTAACAAGTCGAGTCTTATGTCGGTCATATAGAACACCAACACATAGAAAAAGGGCTGAAGAAACCAGTCCATGACTTGACATCGGTAGAATGCTACCTCCAATTCCCTGTATGTTCGATAGAGCCAAAGATTCCCCCCCACTGATCGGAGTACGCCGATTACCCCCCGAACCGTACAAGATAGTTTCCACCTATCATACGGCTTTCTAACTTCACTTCTTTTTTCTGGTCGTTCCGCTCTGTCGATCGATGGTAGTATAAGAGATCTCCCCCTAAATTATTTACTTTACATAAAACATAAAGGTTCCTGCTTCCTACCCATAGTTAGCATGTATCTCCCCGGGTCATACTTGAGTATCACATCGTAGACCCCCACCCCAACTCTATCTTCCTTATCAGTGAATCGGAACATAGTGCATAGGTACTCTTCGATGCAGCGGGGCCGAGACGACGTGACATACTACGATCACGTACAGAAGTGCTGCCCTTCGTCTCGGCAATATAATATGGAACCTCTCAACAGCTCCCGTTCTTTTATGGGGTCCTATCGGGATAGGTAGGCCCAAGCCTTTCCCCTCCCTCCAGAATCCCGAGGGGGAAAGAGAAAGAAGAAAAAAAGGAAGAATTTTTTTCTTTCATTTGAACGGCCTTATCTTGTATCGAAAGGTTTTTCGTGCTATACACCACGTTGAGAAAGACCAACCTCCTATGTACCGTACTCTTTTTCTACCTCGAAAGGGAGGTCCTCCTTATGATGCTACAGATGGCTGTCCGAAGTGCAAGGGGTAAACTCGGACTCGGATAGGATAGGATTGTGCGCGTCGGGCCCTTCGGGTGTCATATTTTGGCCGAGTTTACCGTACCTCCGGCCCGGTTAGGCGGCCGTAATATTTTGTTACGTTCTACCGCTCTTACGCCAGAAAGAAAAGGTTCCACACGAGCTCCCGTTCTGCGGCGTGGTGGCAGGACCGCTAGGGGAGTGGCTCCGGGTGTAGATAGGGTGAAATCTGCAGAGGTCATGCAAATAAATAGGCCCCTTCTCTTTTGGATGAATGGGGTGCTTTAGAAGGCGCTTTCCGATCTACGGTCCCTCGGAGCGAAAGGTTAGGCAGGTAGTATGGGCCCTCTGACTTCCAGCTATGTGCTGTGCGGCTCCCGCGAAGCGAATGAAGGGAAGCTCGAAGAGCTTACGGGTGAGCTTACGCTTACTCTCAGCCTCTTTGATTGGTAGGCGGGCGGGCTAAGCCCCCTACTTAAGATTCAATTCATAAGGCTAATTTGATCTTGTCGTGACGCTTTGGTTAGGCCGACTACTATTACTATAGGCTAGCTACTTCTAGCTTCTATAGTGGCCCTTCCACTTTGGCGTAGTTTTCGTTTGTATTGGTACTGAATGAACATATCAAACAAAGGCGATCATATCATGCCATTTTATATGTATAGAGAGATCCCTTAGATATAGAGATAGAATAGATGTTCATGGATAGACAAAAATTCCATTGATTCTTAGTTTTTGGGCTGAAAAAGCTCGGCGATCCAAATGAATCATTCTTCTGGTCTCTCTTCACTCTCCGCCCCGAAACTGACCCACGGCACAGCGCCCATTCGCTTCGCGCGCGGGAAGGCAACGAAGTTCAGTTCATCAGACCGCAGCGGAGTGGAGCAGCCGCGACACGACCTTACCTTAGCTGGATCTCGCTGGTGCCACCTAAACGGTAGGTAGGCGGCGGATGTGTGACGTTTGGAGTTGTCGTTCGTGCACCTGTCCCCAATGGAAGAATGAGTGATCTTTTCCCCTGCATATCATGGCCTTACCACTCGGTCCCCGCTGGCCAGCGGGGGATTCGGTATAGCAGCTCACGTTCGTTTGAGCTGCGCGTTCCCGCTGGACTGGACACATCTTAGCTGTAGGAAGTATGGTTCCGAAAGTGACTTCGGTTCGCTAGTTCAGGCTCAACTCCTCGCTTTACGTTAGCGGACCTACAGGTCGGGCCGGGGCTCTGCGCTCTTTCTTTCTGTGTGGGACGATACCGGGGAGAGAAGGGAATGCGTCGAGGCGGCGAACAAGACAACTACATTTTGGCTTTTCCCTCCATGAGATGAGCCCAGTGCATTGGACCGATGGATAAGAGAACTGAGCTGGCCTAAAAAGAGCTTGGGCGCTCTATGTACGATGTAGACTCCATCAGATACATATCGATTTCTTTCTTTTCTGATGGATCATGAAAAGATAGTTGTCTCATCAATAGATAGAAATAGGGTTCCAAACCTTATTCTTGATAGATTCCCTCTCTATCTCTTTCGATCTATCAGAACAGAGTTGGCTATCTATCAATCGATTTGAAAATAGCACGTTCATATCGCTTTTCGTTCATTTCCGCCGCGAAAACATAGCCGCCATAATAAAAGCAGGCGAAGCAGCTAGAAGCACTCGCTTCACGCCCTTGAATTCTTATTCACGGATGAATTGGGAAAGCCAACAGAAAGATTCGATATTCGATTCTGACGTAGGGCCGCCCTCCACTCCCGTCCCGGGGCGCTAAGGGGCTTTTGTTTTTGGAACAGACGGCATTGCTGACGCCTCGAATCAAGCTTTTATTGCGACATGCTATGTTTTCTTCCCCATTGCTAGTAGGTTGATGGGTCGCACGCCCGGCACACATGTTTTGGCCTTGTGTGTCCATAACTAAAAAAAAATAGGTGACCTAACGGCCGCCGCCCGACTAAACATACCAATAGTCACCAGATTCATATGAGCTACTGAGGAGTAAGCTATGATCTTCTTAAGATCGATCTGTCTTAAAGTGGTCGAGGAAGTATATATTATAGCAATCGCGCTTGGAGTATAAATGAAAGGAGTGGAACAAAGTGTCGCTTCGGGAAACATGGGTATTGAAAATCTTAAAAACCCGTAGGTTCCCAATTTTAAAGGAATTCCTGCCAAGATGACGGATCCTGCCGTAGGTGCCTCTACATGAGCTTCGGGTAACCAAATATGAACTGGTACCATAGGCACTTTGACGGCGAAAGAGGCGAAAGAAGCAATCCATAGAAAGATTTGGCGCCGCTCACTAAATTCTGTGGTTAATGAAATTTGTAAATCGGTGGTTCCTGTTTGGAAAAGAATCAACAGAATAGCTAATAGCATAAAAACAGATCCAAGTAAAGTATAAAGGAAAAACTGATATGCTGCCTTGATCTTTCTTTGTCTCGAACCCCATACCCCTATAATAATGGTAGAGTAAGGGGTGGCCCCAAAGCGGAATTGACCGGTGGTGGTTGGTCGAAGCTCCAGTAGGTAGCCACTCCCTTCTCAGAGAACCGTACGTGAGACTTCCGCCTCATACGGCTCCGTCCCGAGCTTCCGTCGTCGGCCTTGGCATTAGACCACTATCTATGCATGTATTTTCAGCCTGGACTCTCGAATCTTTTGCTTCTCGGGTGGTGGCGAACAATGGTGCTTGCGTTGCAGTAGATGCCCGCCCGAAAGAACCGCTCACTAGCTAGCCGGACTAGGGGGCCCTATCTGGAGACATACTGAAAACCATGCCTTTCGAACCGAACGCAACGCCCGTCTTCCAAATCAAAAGAAAAAAGGGCTCGTTGGGAAGAAAGATGGAGTGCGGTCTGTAGAGCACATGTAAGGCACAGTCGGGTTGCTCACGCAGCGGATCTCTCTCTATCTATAGATAGAGAGAGAGGTGTGAAAGGAATAGCCTTATGGCTGCCCCTCGACTTATGGCCTTTACGCTACGACTACTGTGATGTGAGCGGTTCAAATTGGTTTGATCTTTCCCAATCATTCTGGACGGAACTAGTACGCAGCACTTGTACGGAGGTGCATGCATAAAGGTTTGGAACTCTTTTCTTATCTGAATCTTAAGGACAGGACCCTATTCTCGAACCCTCTGCCGAGCTCTACCCTGCCCGCATTTCCTTTTGAAGGGGCCAAAAAAATGTCTCCACCTGCTGCCAACAGTCTTTCTTCGGAATTCTACTGAACGGGTCGATCCTCCCCTCCCCCCTTTGTTTTAGCAACTTATCCTAAGGTCTCCTCACCAAGAGCTCGCCGGCGACGACAGAGGAAGCAACCCGCCTGCTGTGGCGGGGCGGCTTTTTTCTTTCACAATAAGACCTGGACGATTATCCCTACCCTCGGTAGCTTACGAGTTTACGTCCATCCCTGGTCGGGTACAGTTTCCTTTCGATTTATCCCTTGTAGCCGTTACCCGAATTCGCGCAAGTGTGTCCACACCCCCCAAACTGACTTGACGAGGAATCCATTCTCGCGAACAAACACAACCCCTACACACAACACACACCTAGGAGCACCCCTTCCTGCATATCCATACAAGACCCGAGTAGGCGGGTCGAGGTCCTACGAGGTACCCACTACTCGGAGTACCCTCCAAAAAGGAAAAAGATGTGTCTGTCAGGTTCGGTTCTTCTTAGTTGGGTTGGGCGGGTTCGACCAGAAATGCTATGCTTACACACAAGACTACCCCTCTTCCCGAAAGCTTCGCGGGGACTACTTTACGACGACGGACGACCGCCCGTAGGGGGTTTACTGCACAAGGCCCCTGCAGAGGAAAGGCTTTATCCCAGCGAATAGATGATGCTCAGCTCCGCACAACATAGGGATTGGCACACTTTCGGGAAGAACATAGAATAGTAGAGGATCCAGCATGCAGAACACGGCGATCATTAGAAATTCACGAATTAGAGATGCTGTAATATACTCTTTCCCATAACTTCTCATACCAGACCAACCCACTAAAATGCAAATAGGGATCAGAAATGTGGTCAATATCACGCAGAATAAAGAGATACCATCTATACCCAAATCAAAATGGATGTTTTCATAAGGAAGCCATCGAAGGCTTTCCACAAATTGAGATTTGGCCGTAGAAGGATCGAATTGTATCCGAAGAACAGGGGAATACAAAAAAGTAATAAGAGAGGCGCACAGACCAATCAATCGTATCGGTCGTATTCTTGAATTTGGAATGAAAAGAGGAGTAATGCTTCCTAGCACGGGAGAAAGAATAAGACCACTTAGATCAAAATACCATTGTTCTAACATAGAGTAGAATCGAAGATTGAAGAGATTAATTTACAACAGTAAAAAGATGGGCGCCTAATTCCAATACAATACAATAGGGGTCTATCAGTGCAAGTCAGCTGAACACCGTGATTGATGAGTGGGTAGGTGGGTTAGGTGCACCTCTCGCCCAGTGGGAAGTAATGAGGCTAGTCTCCCCCCTCCCCTGAATGAAAAAGTATTGGGGCCCCCTTCCTCTAAGGTAGACCCTTTCTTTTTATTTTGAATTTCCAATAGAGAATCTTTCTAACTAAAAAAATATCTCTGGCAAAATGCAATTCGTCGAGTTCAATCCAAGGTGCACCTTGCCTTTTTTCAGGTAGCTTTCTTACGCCTATTCAGCTAGTGGGGCATTGGTCATAGCCGAAGTCGAAGGGATAAAAAGAAGAGAAAGAAAGGGAAGTTTTTTCTTCTTTCATTTCAATCCAAATAAATAAGAGAACAAAGAAAGCACTCAAAAATGAAAGTTAGATAAAGAAGTGTCAGTAAGAACTAGCACTAGACTTCTTCCCCCCTTTCTACTTTTGTGTTGTGCTTCCACCCGGGCTTTTCATTCTGTTTTATAGAGACCCGAGGAGGAAATTGGAATCCAAATTCATGTATTGTATAAAGGTGAGGTACTTTCCCCGGCATACGAAAAGAAAATCCAGGATGACGTCTTTCAAAAGAACGAGTAAGGGACGGGGAGAGGGATGCTCTCGAAACCAAACGAGACTAGAAAGAACATGGGAATTAGCACCATTCATATGATTTGTCTCGAAGAGACAACAAAGGGGAAGCCCTCTCTCTATCTCGGTCTCGGTTTAGCATCATATATCGATCTGGAGAAAATTTGGATTGGTTGTAGTGCGGATTAAGGAGCAGCTCCTCCATACTGTGGCTGTGGAGGTGGGTTCTGTCGCCGCCTGATAGAGGCAGAAGCGGGGGGCACCAAGAGCTATCTGCATCGAGTCTTTCGATTGAAAGAGGAAGGGAGACAATTCAAATGCCAGCGCAGAAATAGAAAGAGTCGTGCTTTAAAGTGGAATTCTTCTAAGATCCATTGCTCGATTTTGCTGCATGCTCTGCTCCCAAAATGCAGAGAAGACTTGCGAGGGCAGATCCGGGTTGGTTGGTCCGGAAAGTCATGGGAGAGGCGGGCTAAGTGAAATAATATACTATAGAATCTTATGAATCACGCACGGCACACTTTCTATATCTTCTACGTCTACAAGGTGAACAGCTTAGCTTACAGCACAGCGTGTTCGCCACCACACTGGCTGGCTGGTGCATTGGCCTTACTGTAATAAGTCCGAGAGGTATGACTCTTCGATTAGAACGCTCCATATCTCGTGACACGCGGAGCGTAGCATTTTTTTTAGAAAGTCCGTATAACTTCAAAAGATTCATTCTTTATGAATCAAGTACCATTCAAAGATCAAAGAAAGGGTGCATTGCCTCTTTGAGTGAAGAAGAGAAGGGCTTTGTATAGACACTCTTGAGCCATGTTCGTCGCCCCCATTATTTTATTTCATTTCGTTCTATTGATTGGTTCTAGCTCCAAAGAAGATATACATGGAGCTATGTCGACTTACGTACGTCTCGTTGACTAAACGATCAGGTATACCACGCCACGTATCATCCCCTCTTTCCATAGAGGAAAGATAAAGAAAAAGAAAAGATATAGTGATCGTGCCGTAAGACCTTGTTCCTTTCTACTTTACGTTATTTTCCTCTGGTGGTGCCCTCGTGGGCACGTTCCTCTCTGGGTGGGTCTGGTCTAATCGAAGTCAACTGACTCACATGGAATAGGGGTGAGTTTTCACCGAACTGGTCGCTTGAGTCTATAGGCTACCTCTCCTATCCGCTTTTCTACAAGGTCTACTTTCAGACCGGGCCAAGCCTTTAGGTTGTTTAAGTAGGTTTGGGCTAGGTCGTTGCGCTCCTGCCACCTCTTGTCAAAGTAGGCTGATGGGCAAGCCCCCGCCTGTCGCAATGGTGTGGGGCGTCAGAGGTCCCCGTGGCCAACTCGAAGGGGCTGAAGTTCGACGCAGAGCTTTCAAAGATATACCGACCGTAGGTATCTGACCATCAGATACCGACAGCTGTCTTCTAAGATTACCGACATTTCGGGTTTTCATAAATTTCACATAAGATAAAAGTTCTTTTCATCATCAGAAACAACCTGATTTCCGACCTCTTGCATTGCATTACCATAACGAAAACGAACATTCAAAAAAGAGATTGCTCTTGTGATTCGGAATGAAGCTTTATCGGTCGAGGAAAGGAATAGCGATAGATTTCTATAGAGCATCCAGGAACAAGCAGATTCAATCGGACGACGAATTCTTGCATGGTCCAAGGAAATCAAAGGTCCGCTTCCACGATTTCATCTATATGGAATCTCAACATATCAGAATAGCTTATATAGTCATGATTCAATTCATGAATTAGCTCACTATGAGGCTTGAGGCTACTACATTTAGAAATATATATTCATTAAAATAATATATAATAATATAGTCTATCATTCGTGTCTCTGTTACAACACGGCGAAACTAAATGGTTCGAATGAATGAAGAGAAAAAAAAAGAAGAATGTTTAGGCTGTACACCTAATTTTCCTGGGATTGTAGTTCAATCGGTCAGAGCACCGCCCTGTCAAGGCGGAAGCTGCGGGTTCGAGCCCCGTCAGTCCCGACGGATTCAATAAATACATCAATTCATCTCTCCATTTTCTGTGAAAAGGGGGGATCCTTTTTTTTCGTTTCGCATTTCTCATCAAGGGGATAATTTTCATTACTTCAACTAGTACCGATTGATGGGTTTCGATCCATGTAATGGAATAGAGTACCATATCTTTCTCGGGAGCACATACACAAATGGAATTCATTTCTCGTACGATACAAAATGAAATTACCCTGAGTATGAGTAGAAGTAGAAGCCTTTTATTTTACAGATTAAACGATTTCCTTTTCTGGCTCCTCAATTACTAATTTTTTTGAATTTTAAAAATAAATCTATCTCATTCAAAGTGCACACTGAGTTTTTGATATATGCGTCCCAGTACTAATGAAGGAAGGAGGATATTAAACAAACAAGGATCCCACCATTTCACTCTTAGTCTTAGCAAGGGTCCGAAGGAGAAAGATTTTCTATTTTGGTCGTACCTATCCAATAATATTATAATATGAATGACTCGCTATTCAGGGTAATAATCATTATGTAGGAGAGATGGCCGAGTGGTTTAAGGCGTAGCATTGGAATTGCTATGTAGGCTTTTGTTTACCGAGGGTTCGAATCCCTCTCTTTCCGTAACTTCACCTAATTAACTATAGTCGAAGCCATACCCAATCGAAGATGTTATCCAAATTCAAGTAATTGTAGTAAAACCTGACCTGTTGACCCTTTGGCTTTTCCGGCGATACGAACGTATTTAATTCATTTTGTTCTGTAAGACCATAATGAAAACGCAATTTTTTTGAAATTCTAGACGAATACTTTATAGATCGGTGGCTTTTGG
>NC_023209.1:337500-427500 GCF_028751815.1 Salvia miltiorrhiza
AAGGAAGTCAAAGCTCGGGTTGACCTCTGGATTACCGGTTATTGATCGAGAAAGGTCTTGGCTCTAAAGTATGCCCGTGATTAAGGCGATCTCACTACTATTATATCTCAATCCATTGGAACCAAAGGACTACTAAAAAACCTTTCTACTGGTCTTTCGCTCTTATTCCTTCATTTATCCTATCATCTGACCAGGTAGAGCTACAATTCATCCAACCTGGAATACCGGTTTCGACATTTCCATGACTTTTGTTCAATCTCTTTCTAGCCATTAATTATTCTTTTTTATTCTATTTTCGGCGTTATTGATCTTATTTTATTTCACCCCTGGAAAGAGCGGAATTTGCCGTCTTTTGAGCCCTATTTCCTTCGCTTTCCAGAGATCAATGGTAAGCAGGTTTTCGATCGCCCGTTGCTGATCTTTCCTCGAGTGGGCTTAGCAATAGTGAATCAATAGCACCAGTCGAAACAGGAATTGGTGCTGCTCGGCTCTAGCTCTTTCTTTGGCCTATGGTGACTCCTATTATGGATCATCTGGTAACTAAGCGACACCTAATAAAGTACACGCGAGACCTTCTATTATAGCTTCCACCTTCAGCTCATCAGCCTTGTCCACAACAAAGGAACAACAGCTCTGGTTTGGCTATGAGTTCGATAGCTAGTTGCTTCTCTTGGCTGGACTTCCTCTTCTTCAGCCATCATCTCTGATCTCACACCAAGGAATCTGGTTTTCACCACATCCACGAGAGCTGACAGCCTTTGGTTTCGATTTACCGATCTATTCTATTAACAGCTCAGGAACAAGAAGACAAGATCCAGTTCATCAACAGCAGCCAACCCATCTTTCAATTGCCACTCATCTGTTCTGACACCGACGATTAACTATATTATAGTACAGGCCAGGTCATCCAATTCATCAACAACGACGAAAGCCTTTCCTTTTGGTTGAGATTTACGATCCAGCTCAGGAACTCGGAGGTAAGCAGCTACAATTCCTTCTTGGTACCATCCTCGTCGACAAAGAAAGGAGAAGCTCCGGTGTATTCCTCTTTTCATCTCGCCTATAGCAAAAAGTCAGCTCATTGATTTTCGCTAGGAGAGCCCTAAAAAAGATTCAATTTGTCTACTCACCTAGGCCCAAAACCTAGCAAAGACATTTCCGCTCGGGAAGGCATCTACAAATAGATAAAATTCCTACTCCCCCTGGTGTCAAAAGTGAGTAAATGGACAAAAGGCAACCAGCTCCGGTTTCAATCTAGGATTCCAACTAAGGTACGAAAGAGAACTCCTCTAGTTCAGCAGCAAAGGAAGAGATTGATTGATCATTAGTACCAGCTTCCTCGACAAAGCAACGAAAAGAATTGACAGCTGTTTCGTAGTAGAAGTAATTCTCTTTTTTCACACCAATCACTGGATTGACAATGGATTAGTGGAAGCTTTCCCCACCAGAGCGGATATTGCCAGCGAGATCTTCACTCTTTACCTCTGGTTTCGGGCATTCATTGAGACAAGGAATTGCCCTTCTTCCTCCCTCTGATCTCACACCAGGGTTTCGCTCATCTCCGCTAAGGATTTGTCTTCAGATTCCCATCCACTATTGACAAGTTCAGCCGACCAATTGCCCCACTCTTCCTTCGAGAAAGCCAAACCCGCTATGAGCTACCTTGATAATTCCGATATCCTTCTTTGACTTCCCATATTGGTTGACCAAAGACGAATTCTTTATGATTTGCCTTCATCTCCGCTAAGCAACAAGAACTGCCAGCCCACATTTATGCTCTCATCGGACAAGGAATACCGGTAATCTCACCTCGGGATTGCTGTGAAACTCACTCTGTTGCTTCTGATTACCGAGTGACAGTTGCAACGAGATCTCAGCTATCATCTATTGGTACCACGCCGGTTGAGAAAGGACTAAAAAGCCAGTTCCGTTTTGGATTTCCCTATGGTTGACACTCATTCTGGTCATAATTGCCTCGGGTTTCCACTACAGATCCTTCAACCCACGAATGAAATAGAGTACAGGCGCACGAGATACCCTCTTTTTGTTGCCACTCATCTCAGTAAAGGAATACCAGTCATTTCACTACAAATTGCTTCTGATCTAGCTCGGATTTAGCTCAGAATTCCCAATATTGATGATATCTACTACCTATTCTTTGGCTATGAGTTCAACAGATGACAACCCATCCTTTTCTTTTGATTTACGGATCTTGAACTGTGGACTAGCAACCAAGAATCCATGGATCGAGAAAAGCTGACATCTGCCACTCTTTCCTTTGGAGATTCTCTTCCTTCTATGGCCATTGGGGCTGCATTTCCGGCTTTCCATGGTGCTAATTCCGGCGTTGATGCTACTGTTGCTGGTGTGCGATATTGCTTCTATAGGAGATATGTCCGCCTTTTCCCTTGGATTCCCTCTGAGTAGAAGAAATCTTTCTTTTCTACTTTCGACATTATTAGTACCAGCCTCCTTGAGAAAGGAAGGAGAAGCTCTGTTGACACCGATTCTGGCTTATCTTGTGCCGACGAATCCCTATAGAATAGTACACGTCTACTTCTTATTGATTTCGACAGCTGACAGCCAGCTCAGGAACGACGCATCGACGAAAACCCTCTTTTGTCTTTCACTTTACGGATCAATATCTTTATCTCAGGACTAGCACAATTGGTAGATTTCACTCCTCTTTTCATCAATAGTTACGAGATTGGGGTAGCAAAGGAACTCACCAACCGAGACAGTTGATAATTCCAACTTGAGATTAATTATTCTTTTTACAGTCTATTTATAGTTGTTTTATTTCTGTTATGGATTTGTCTCAGCTTTTCACACCAACAAGTTAGAGGAGAGATTCCCATCTTGATTTGCCCTCTTTTCACTGAGTTTTGGATTAAACCGGTAAGGAAGATAAGGAGGACTAGGGCATTACCTCTCCAGAGATCAATGGTAACTCGGATTGGCGTAGCTGGTTTCCTCTTCTTCTTTTCTGTACCACAGGAACTGCCCTTTAGTGAAATAGATTTACGACGGAACAATGATAAAATCTTAAATTGTGATGAGATGTAGCAAGAGGCATCAATCCTTGCAATTGAGGTTTACTTCTACAGTACAACGCGGGGACTTTTCTATTCTATATCTTTCCTTACTTCTAATAGAACCTGGAGACTAGCTATAGCTCTTCTCTTGCGCGCTTCCCTGCTTTAGCTCACCACTCCACTCATGCTTCTTCTCTTTGTTAAAGATGGAAAAGCCTTTTAGAAGATAAATTTTCAAGGAATGTATGAGGCAACCAAGGGTAGTTGCGGAACTGCCTTCTTTCTTTGATCTGGAGCTGCTTCTTTTGTAGTCGGTCGGCTTGTGATGAGGGCTACTCTCCTGAGGCCTCGTAGTAAGGCTTCGAGTCATACTCTTAAACCGTCATTGCGGTCGATTGGTGGCGTGTGTGATCCTTTTCGCACGAAAAGATACGTATCGTTGATATGATAAACGAATACGTATCTAGGTTTACGTATCACACTGCTGCCAATGTGACCTTGGTAGGATATGAAAATCCTATATTGTCTAGTGAAACTTCATGGATTGGATTCACGGCTCACTGCGTAGAGGCACCTGCTTTACTTAAAGACTGCTTAGCAGTACGATATCCGAACAGAACAGTGCTTGTGTCAGAAAATGAGCCAAACAAACCTCGCGCTCACAGCAGGACAAAACATAAATAGGGAACTTCACGGGAAGCAACTAACATAGAAAAAGAGGAATAGAATGCAAACTTCGAGTAGCACTCGTAGACAAATGCCACAGAAGGAACAGAATAGGCATCGAGCAGAGAAGAGGCCAAAGCTACCTGCAGCACACAAGCACATTCATTGATGCATCGAATGCTAGTGTTTTCGCCTTATCCGCGGTTAGAGAATCCTCTGTCGGGATAAAGGCAGTTTTCTCTTTTTGAAAAAAATAAATGAACCTCCTTCCTTCATCTCTGATGCACAGTGAATCGCGGAGCGAAGACCTTTGATATTAATGGAAATAGGAATATAATATTTCAAAGAGCTGTTAGCAGGGCTTGTTCACGAGTAGGCTGCACATGAACTAGAAGAAGCCACAGACAGAACAGAATCGCTTGGTAAAGAAGGAGGTCCGGGAGAAAGAAGTCTACATCCATGAACTGAGATACGTATTCGTTTATCATATCAACGATACGTAAGAAGAGATACGTATCTTTTCACTTCACTCCAGTCGCTTATGCTTGAGAAAGAAAACAACTAAGAAACTAGTTGTTTAGCTTATTGTCGCTTTACTTGACTAGAACTTCCCCCCGGTAATCACTTCACTTATTGATGAATCTTAATAAATTATTTATGTAAAATGTAAAGTAGTTAGGTTAGATCACTTGACTCTTTTCCTTTGTTTGATCAAGGGGATCGAAGGGAGTGCGATAGGGCATCATCTATCCGGGTCGGTGCCGGACTCCTTTGTGAATCAGTCCCTTTCCTTGTCTTCAAGAGTTCGGTTAGTTGATCGAGAAAGCGGCAGGACCATCAAGCTTAGCCTTGAGTTGGACTGCGGTCCCGCGAAGCTGGTATCCTCAGACCGCCTAAGAGACTTTCCGACTGTCGAAGGAAGGAAGTTCACTTTTTAGTGACCAGAAATTTCATAAGAGAAGAAAGATCGTAGCGTAGCTGTCTGTATAGTAGAAGAGTAGCGAAGCAGAAATTCTCGTAGAAAAGATAAGAGAAAAGTTTGCTCCTTATTCTAGGGGGGGTCGCGGTTTGAGTTGGGTTCGAGTCCCATAGCCCCTGATGTGGCTAAGCCTCGATTAGGCAAAATGAAGAGTTTATTTATCGTTATGACTGGTCGAGTGGTAGAACTTTTCTCTTTTCTACTTGCGAAATTGGGAGAGTGGATGAGTTCGCAAGATGTTCTAGAATGGCTATTCCTCACCATGTCTCCAATAGAATGGTATTGTCCTTCGGTCTTCTTTTTTAATACTTCATCGTTCTGGGAGTTGGACATTTCTTTTTTAATAGACTTACCTCACGATCTGAGGTGTATCCTTCTTTCCTTACTTATTTCGTTCTCTCTTTCTTTATTACGATGCCGTAGCTATTGGTATTGCTATAGTCCTTTCTATTTCTATTCTCTCTTTTTCTTTTGTGCCGTAGCTTGTGTAGCACTCCATCCTATTACTTTGGCCTATTGTTATTGTGATCAAGGGAATTCTTTCCCCCCATCTCCCCCTACTCCAATCCAATTACCGGAGGAACCACTAACTCCCCCCGAGGCTCCGCCCGTCGCTCCACCAATTCCCCAATTGGATCAACCTCTCCTCTCAGATGAGGATAGAAGGGCCATGCTTTACCAGCGCTACTTGGCCCTCAATTTTGGGGGGAATGACAGCCTAGCACGTATGGTATCTATTATAGATTCTCAGTTTATAATAGAACGATATATGGAAGCTGCCCTGGTGGATGATGGGTTTCGTCCCCAATCCATTCTCTATAGAATGAGAGAGATCCGAGGATTTATTCATTCTCCGTACGGGGGTCTCTTGAGTTCACGGACCTATCAATCCCACATTAGGCAGATTCAGGAAAATGGGACGCGCTCAAGCCTTCCCTATCAACGACTTATGATAGCGATAGATAAATCTGATCTGCTTTTAGAACGCTGATCAGATCATGGTGGGGCGCGCTTACCGGGGCAAACGTCATGTTTGGGGGAGGTGCATAATTATTATTTGGATAGAGAGAGAGGGATTGAGAGGCCGAAGCAGTGAAAGAGAAGGACTCATTTCTGATCTCATTCGTATTCTGCTCGATGATTAATAGAAGTATGGATATGAACCTGGAACAATAAAAACCAACCTTTGCCTAAAGGTCTTCCTTCATTGGGAGAGCAAGTCTCCCCTTTTTTCTTTGGGGGGAGCGGAACCTTTTTACAAAAAAGTAAATCAACTATGAGAAATCTGGTTCGATGGCTTTTCTCCACTAACCACAAAGATATAGGGACTCTATATTTCATCTTCGGTGCCATTGCTGGAGTGATGGGCACATGCTTTTCAGTACTGATTCGTATGGAATTAGCACGCCCCGGCGATCAAATTCTTGGTGGGAATCATCAACTTTATAATGTTTTAATAACGGCTCACGCCTTTTTAATGATCTTTTTTATGGTTATGCCGGCGATGATAGGTGGATCTGGTAATTGGTCTGTTCCGATTCTGATAGGTGCGCCTGACATGGCATTTCCACGATTAAATAATATTTCATTCTGGTTGTTGCCACCAAGTCTCTTGCTCCTATTAAGCTCAGCCTTAGTAGAAGTGGGTAGCGGAACTGGGTGGACGGTCTATCCGCCCTTAAGTGGTATTACCAGCCATTCTGGAGGAGCAGTTGATTTAGCAATTTCTAGTCTTCATCTATCTGGTGTTTCATCCATTTTAGGTTCTATAAATTTTATAACAACTATCTCCAACATGCGTGGACCTGGAATGACTATGCATAGATCACCCCTATTTGTTTGGTCCGTTCTAGTGACAGCATTCCCACTTTTATTATCACTTCCGGTACTGGCAGGGGCAATTACCATGTTATTAACTGATCGAAACTTTAATACAACCTTTTTTGATCCTGCTGGAGGGGGAGACCCAATATTATACCAGCATCTCTTTCGGTTCTTCGGTTTTAAATGGCCCTTTTCAGATTCAAATCTGAATACGCATTGCGCTATATGCTGGGACTGTCTGCTTAATGGTACTCCTACTATGTTCATAAGTGGTTTTCTACCCCGATCTAGTAAAAATGGGGTATCTAAGACACAATCAGCAGGTAACCAACGACATAAAAGCAGTCTAGTAGGAACCTCAGAGACTACACGCGCAACAACTTATCCTAAATCCTTCTGTGAGTGGCTAGCTGGAATTATCGATGGTGATGGAAGTATTCAAGTTAGTCAAAAAGGATATACTTCTCTTGAAATTACTATGGGACTTGAAGATCTACCACTACTACGATATATCCAACATATGCTTGGTGGAAGTATTAAAATGCGAGCAGGTGCTAAAGCTTATCGTTATCGACTACATAATCACCTTGGTATGATTAAACTAATGAATTGTATAAATGGTCATATTCGACATTCAGCACGACTACTTCAACTACATCGTGTCTGTCAAGTACTGGAAATCCCCGTAATTCTACCTATTCCACTAGATGCTCAATCAAATTGGTTTGCAGGATTCTTTGATGCTGATGGTACTATTACTATAGCTATGAAGCATGGACTACCTCAACTAAGTATTCGAGTCACTAATAAACTTCTACAAGATGTAGAGTCTTATAAGGTAGTATTTGGAGGAAGTCTCTACTTTGATAGTAGTCAAAATGGTTACTATCAATGGTCTATACAAAGTCGAAAAGATGTTATCATGATGCTAGATTACTTTAAATCAAATACTTTCCGAAGTCATAAATCACGACGATTCTTCCTTATTGAGGAATATTACAGTCTTTACGATCTCAAAGCATTTAAACCTGACAGTATTCACCATAAAGCATGGCTAGCTTTCCTAGACAAATGGAATAAGTTGATGATATAGTCCACCTTTCTTCTATTCATCCGCTTATATTAGTAGAAGAGAGAAGCACCCTGAAGTTTACATCCTCATTCTGCCTGGATCCGGTATCATAAGTCATATCGTTTCCACTTTTTCGGGAAAACCGGTTTTCGGGTATCTAGGCATGGTTTATGCCATGATCAGTATAGGCGTCCTTGGATTTCTTGTTTGGGCTCATCATATGTTTACTGTGGGCTTAGACGTTGATACCCGTGCCTACTTCACCGCAGCTACCATGATTATAGCTGTCCCCACTGGAATCAAAATCTTTAGTTGGATCGCTACCATGTGGGGGGGTTCGATACAATACAAAACACCCATGTTATTTGCTGTAGGGTTCATCTTTTTGTTCACCATAGGAGGACTCACGGGAATAGTTCTGGCAAATTCTGGGCTAGACATTGCTCTACATGATACTTATTATGTGGTTGCACATTTCCATTATGTACTTTCTATGGGAGCCGTTTTTGCTTTATTTGCAGGATTTCACTATTGGGTAGGTAAAATCTTTGGTCGGACATACCCTGAAACTTTAGGTCAAATCCATTTTTGGATCACTTTTTTCGGGGTTAATCTGACCTTCTTTCCTATGCATTTCTTAGGGCTTTCGGGTATGCCACGTCGCATTCCAGATTATCCAGATGCTTACGCTGGATGGAATGCCCTTAGCAGTTTTGGCTCTTATATATCCGTAGTTGGGATTTGTCGTTTCTTCGTGGTCGTAACAATCACTTCAAGCAGTGGAAAGAACAAAAGATGTGCTCCAAGTCCTTGGGCTGTTGAACAGAATCCAACCACACCAGAATGGATGGTACAAAGTCCTCCAGCTTTTCATACTTTTGGAGAACTTCCAGCTATCAAAGAGACGAAAAGCTATGTGAAGTAAAAGAAGAAAAGGTCGCCGATTGCTACTAAGAACCTAACAGAACTTTTCAAAATCAACACACCCATCATGCTAAAAATTCCTTTCTCACACCATCTATTTCGACGTCGCCAAATGGTATGGTATAGTTATTTACAACTTGTATCTAGTTTTGTCTCTCAGAGTTCGTTGCAAGATCGTTTATTGGCATCTTCTTCTCTACGTAGTCGATCAAGAATGTCTCCTATACTTTCCAATTCTAATTTCTATTCTAGCGCTCCTGATGGCTCAAATAAGAAGAAAGACAGTAGACCAAAGGCAAACTAAAGCGCAAGCTCACTTTCAAGCCATGTTCAATCGGGTGAAAGCTATGAAACAAGTATGCGGGAGTTTAAAACTAGAATTGGCAGCTCGTATATGGCTATTAAAAATCAAGTATCCGAAAATCTTATTATTCTTGAAATGTCTTTTTTGGGGTCTTATTATGGTTCGAGCTGGATTGATCATTTATGATAATATCTCTGCTCTATTTGCATCATTGCCTACTTGTCATTGTCCTATGATGGGGATGGTCTCTAGCTCAGGATCAGAGGCTGGACCCTTGGCCCCTCCTTCTTCTCCCCTTGATTTGACTTTGAATGATCCTGCTGAACCCAACCCAAGAGCGGATCCATTCTTTCCATTCACACGAGAACCGCGAGCGGACGATCCTATCGATGTGTTTCGGTCAAGGCCAGACAATATGGACAGAGAATTTGAGCTCTTTGCTCGGATTCGGCTTTTAGAAGACAGATTTCTCGAGGGGTTGCCGCCCCAATTACAATCAGGGGAGTACGAAATGTTAATCCGTCAGTTCCTCGATAGCACGATAGATATTTCTAACTATTCTGTGACTATGGCACGAGAATTCCTTGATCTGACTATCTTAGAAAAGAAAGCAGATCTCTTAGATGGGATCTTCAATTTGTTGATGGGGGAGCCTACCGAACGGCTAAGGCAAATCTTATTGGAATCGCCCTTTCCAGAACGGGCCATAAGGACGGAAGCACTTGACTTCATCGTGGATTCCATAGAGAAAGTAGGATCTCTGAATCAATACAATCTAAGTGATCCGGGATCTTCTTTCGAAAGAAGGGTGGTTACCACTATTCTTCAATACTGGATTCAAGATATTCAACAACACGGACATCTATCCCCGTTCTATCTTCAGTTTCTGGACCACTTTATGGGGTTCTAGTAATCTATCCATATGAGCCTTTGACAGTTGCGATTGGGAAGGGAGAGTGGGAAAATAGGAGTTCTTTGCGTAGCTAGTATTTTGAGAACTACATCCGGGTTTGATGTCTAGCCCATTTTGTAGGGCTTTTCTATGTAGGCCGTGGGTTTTAGAACGCTCACTCAACCACGAGATATTCCAACTAATAGAATCCGTTCGCATTTCCCATCCTAATGGCTACGGTACGGGATTAGCATTCCTCGAAATGGCATAATATAAGATCTAAGATCTCCTTACACAAATTCATCGAAGAAGTGTACTAAGGCTCATCACTTGGCTTATTCACAAATAGCCTGGACTGCTTCTTCGGGCCCCGGTGTTCATTCATTTGATTTGACTTTAGAAGCCTTTCATTTTTTCCTCTTTTGCTACACCTTGAGTTCTCGGTTCTTTAGCTTCCTCTTCGCCCAAAGCTTCCACTTAGATCATACTGGGCAAGGTTCCCTCGAAACGACGGCAGGGGCTAAAGTGAGGAAAAGCCGAATGACCTATTATGAAAAGTACGAATGGAATATAGATCTTAGCATACATCCACATATGACCTAAGGCTTCTTTTCTTAAGCTATAGCTATTTCAGCTGGTCCAGCCCCTCTTTTTCCTGTGGCGTGGTACGCACTGCTTTACTCTATTCTGGCTTATACCACCATACTAGGGCCGACTGGGCGGTCGATCTAGCTGGAGGTCCTCTTGTTGACCTGTTGACTGGGCTTGGGCGAAATGGTCATATTTCTCCATGACATGAATGATAGCACGGAACGTATTCCAGTTTGGCAAGAATCCCTCTTATGCGGGTACACAGGGAATGGAACGAGGTGCTTTGTCTCAAAAAACATCGCAAGATGTCAAAACCATCTAAGGGATCAGTCCGGAGTCTTCAGCCAATGCTGCCAGGCAAGAAGAATATAATAGGAAGATTCCCAAGTTCTCCTCAAGCCGATGATGGCAGATGGATTCACCAGATTATGGGGGCAAGATCGAGTATGATGCGCAGATAGATAGGCCTGATAATGAAGGCAAGCCTGGGGCAAGGGGGGTCTCAAGGATCGGAAGGGCTAACCCACGCACTCAAGCGATTTTGAAAGCTCTGCAACTCTTTGTCTTCCTGACCCACAACCAGTCCAATAAAGCCCGCTCCGATACTGGTCTTGAAGGAAGTCCAAGCGCTAATAGGTGCCACCCCTGGTCTGGCTAAGCCTTGCACGACCCCTCTATCCACCTAGGAAGGGAACAGTCCAGATGACTTCTCTTTTCGCGACCATTGCAATCAAGAAAGAGGCTTATTTGAGATCATGTTGAGTTTCCATTTACCGGTCTTTTTCAATGAATTGCAGATTTCTAAACAAGGCCAGCTATATGCGTAACACAAAAGGTTCGTTGGCGTGCATTGGCCTATAATTGGCCTAGAGAGAGGACAGAGAATGTCCAACCTTCTAAGCAAGCAAAGAAAGGCTAGTTTCCAGATCAGGAAAGCAACGAGGGCGTGGGGAAAGAGTGACCGCATAAAAGCATGTATGGCCAAACCTGATACCCGGCAATTAGTATGAAACCAAACCCCTACACGGGTGGGTGATGTGTCTGGCTTTTCGCTAGGAGAGTTTCATGCTTTGAAAGAGTTAAAAGCAAGCGTTAATTCAAGCTTTGAAAGTTCCCGTCTTTCTAGTTCTCCTCTTCAAGTCAAGCCATCTCTCAATCGGTCAAGTGGTGCCCTTTTGGGAGTAGTGGGGTGGTCAGTGGACATGGCTAGCTAGTAACCTACGAATGGCATGTGTTCAGCATATGCTTACTTCTTTCTTTCATTTTTATAGTAAGGAGTAGGCCTGAAGCAAGGCTTTATTACAATTACTAGTTTTCACTATTTATCAAAGAGATGGGCGAAAGAAAGCGATTTAACGCCCTTTCAAGCTACATCGTGACTGGATTCCCTTACCTTAGGGTAGTTTGAAAGACGAATGCTGGAGGGCAGTAAAGTTAAAGAAGCTACCTTGAAAGCACAGTTGAATTACGGTATTCCTGTTCTGACTCGAGTTGCCCTATTTGTTTATTGAGAAATCGACGCATCGAGAAGGTTGAGTTCGACTATTCCCTACTTAAGGCAGGGTCAACAAGGAATGAATTTCCATTGGCCAAAAGAAAGCAGTCTCGTCCGCCTGGTTAACGAGAAAGGTAACCGGAAAGTCGCATAGAAGCGGAGGTATTCATATCCTAGAAGTACGCCTCCTAAGAAAAGGATCCCGGTAAGTAGAGAAGTTCTACGATTTCATGATGCAGGACGGAGTATACCTCAATCTTCGTTAGTTCAGTTTCGGCTTTGTCCCCGGCCTCACCACACTACACTTCGGGGGCTAGCACTGAAGTGGAGAGATTAGGCCTTGCTCTGGTGAAGTCAATACCCACCAGTGAATACTTGTAGGTTGGGAATACCCACGTTAATGCCGCATAGCCCAGTGATTAATGAATCGATTCCCCAGTGTAGTGAATTAATCAATTTAATCAATAAGTGTCTAAGGGGGGGCAAATCATTGGATTGGATGAGTGCCTCGTTCTGCTGCTTGCCTAAGAATTGTACGGCCGAAGAGGTGGCATCTGGACGTGAAGCACTACGAGCCTGGATCGGCTCCCGGTTTATATCGGGAATCAACAAGAGAAGATACCGCAGTGTCCAACTAGCGGAAGCAAGTCACGCGCATCCAACCTCTTTGCCTTCTATATCCTGGAACTGATGAAGGAAAAAATGAAAGTTTCGATTTAACATTTAACTTATCACCTCAAATGTCATTGCGTGGAACTATTTATATGCTCCCAGAATCGGATTCATGGCTAGAGCAAAAGGAATGCTTGCTGGGTAGCACTGTCTCTTAGACGTGTCTATCTCACTCTTTCTTTCACAGTTCCTATCTCGAGTGGAAACAAAGCTCCTTTCAATACATTTTCAATAGCTCATGCCAACCGCTTCAAGTCTTCTTTTGCTTGCTTGTACATACAAGAGTTCTCAATTGGCTTGCCTATAGATCTGTCATCAAAACCCGGCAATTCTCGATGAAATGCCTTTTCAGACCAGCTTTTTTACTATTAGCTTAAGTAAGCATTTTCGGGAATGGGTCTTTCACCCCTGCCAAAAAGCCGCGTTTTGAGCATGATTTAGAGCATCGATCAGATTTTCCTGCGAACGTAGTCTTATGCTTAACACACGCAATTCAAAGACATTAGACTTGGTTAGACGATTAGGTGGTTTTGTCGAGACAGGGTTTCGTGGAGGATCAATCTGATGTTGTCCCTCGATCTATCCTTTGTGGATCGGTATCCCGGGAGCTGAAACAGCTTTTACCCTATTTACTGCACCAGTCTTTCCGCTGCTACCGGGCGTATAAGGTCTTGCAACAACGCGGGTGTAGCTAACGACGGAACGATGGGGAGAAAAGTACGATAAAGGCATGGGAAGAAAGGCACCTGTTTTAGACGCATCCTATCGAAAGAATTTCGTGAAGAAGCCGATTCGAATGTTATCAACTCCGCCCCGGCATCCGGCCGTAGCGTAGCCTTGTTCTAAGGACGATGTGAACAAGGGGAATGCGCGAGAAAGGGGAGCTATATTCTCTTGGTTTGAGTTCCGTAGTTTCGCTTACTACTAGGATAGGTGAAACTAAAATGATTCTGTGCTGTAGTTTCAGTCGTTACAGCTTGCTAGTAAACTTATAGTCGTTAGCGCGCCACTAACAAGGAAAAAGTCGATGTTGTGGGTACAGGACCAAGAATCCATGAATGGAAGCACTGCTCGGAGAAGAAATAAGATGAACGAACCATCTCGAGCACAGGTCTCGGTTAGGGGTTAGGCATGTTGGTGCCGTACCCTATCACATGAAAGGATTGGGAGGATTTATCTGATCAGAATTAAAGTAGACCTCTTCAGATAGACCAATTAGAAGAGAGAGATGCCATTGACTTGGAACTTCAGTCCGCTTCGACTTATCCTTGGAACTTCGTACCTGCAGCTTGTCTTTGTTCGGTAGCAGGTCCTGAGAACATTACCAACTCACAGCACCAGGACTTACTGCTTTTGATTTAACCACTGCCTTTTCAACTCAACCGCTAACTCCACTTGTTTCCGAAGTTCCTTATGCCTCTCCTATATTGTCTCTCAATCTCCGATATTAATCTTCCATATTCATCTGTCAGAGCTTTTTATACTCTTGTTGAGAGCGAACTTTCCTTTTTCTTGCAAGAACCGGTCTTTCTGGTGTGATCTTATCCGTTGTTAGCGCTTTCGACTTTTCATCTCCTTGAGAGTTCTATCCTTTAGTCCGGCTACTTCTTCTAAGGCTACCAGCAGCAGAAGGAATTTGAGTAGCAGTTGCGGATCGAGATGCAGTCCCTCTTCAAGAGCTCTTACGTTAAAGGGTGTTTCCGGGTTAAGTAGCCAAGGAAGGGATCAACCTTACATGAATAGGGTTTTCTCGTCTTGCATTCTAGTACTGAAACTTCGCTGGTACCGGCGTGCTCTTGTGTTAAAAACTTATATGTTCCGACATGTGAGTAGAAGCGCGGTGCATTCGCTTTTCCACTATCTTCAATAAGATTAAGGTTTTTGTATCGAGTGAAGGTCACTACTTTCTTTCGCCCTTTGGCTTTCTTACGGCGGGACGCATAGCAAGAGAAGTAGGAATGTGATCTTTGCCTTATCCGGATCTATCTACACTGTCTTAGCTCGTGCAAAGCGGTAACTATCTGAAGGGGAGTTGATCCTCGCATCAAACTCTAAGCCTCAAGGCAGGCGAGAAGGCATAAAGAATCGGCCCACCTTTCCATATCGAGGACCAGCTCTTCCACACCGAGATACCATTATGTTAGTCAAGTTATTATATTCTTTGTTCCTCAGCTACTATTGTTGCCTTATGAAGGAATTGCGCAAAGGTGTCTACCGCTACGAGAGCAGGAATTAGTTATCCGGGGAATGGCGTTAAAAACAATCCAAGGAAGAAAGATAGAGCATTCTAGTCGTGATCCGAGGAAGCTTCTTTGTCCACAGCTCTTCAGGTGAATAGCCTTGAATAAGTCAAGGAAATAACTCCTCAGACCCGGTTCCAGTCATAACAACCAGACCCGGTTATCGTCTTATCGTTCGTGGGTATTCCAATTCATACATAATCTTCTCCGAAATGAGATAGATCTAGCGAGTCTATAGAACAAACTCAGCAAAGAAGGATCCGTATTCCACCTCAGTGGTAGAAGGGGCAACTCCACCCTGTCTTTCTCTTTGGCTGGAAGAGAGCATGCCGACGATGCGAAAGGGCTCCATACGGCTTTCAGGGTTCGCTCTATCGTACTGCTACCAAACTTAGATAAAAGGAAGGGAGTCCACGAGTGACTATTCGGGGATTATCAAGGAGTAGAGAAAGACGGAATATGGCGGGGAGTAGAGCAAGCGATGCGGGAGTAAAGAAAGGACTACTTGTTCTTCAGGCGTAGCGATAACCTGTGTGTTCGGGAACTCACTTGGCCCCTTTACTTTATGTCGGACCGAAGCGGAGGACAGTGTAATTGTGTATGACCTCGAAAATAGACTACCGAAAGGTATGAGATTACTATCAACCCCCAGATAGTCTTCTCTCTCGTATTCTCCCTTCCCCGATCCGCTGGTCTTAAGTTGTCCCTGAGCTTCCCGATTGAGCTTTCCTCGCTCACTATTCATATGAAATCTGCCTACTTTCCTGGAGGAATCTAAGACGATACGGATACTGGATCACTGAACTTCGATTCGGATTCTGAACCGTGCCTGAACCTATTTCAAGTGAGAGACGCTACCTAAGACTAGTGGGAATGCTAAGAATTCGTATTTCCTTCCAGCCTGCACGGACCAGCGGTTCCACAAGATCCCATCGAAGACGGGTTAATGATAATAGATATGATGAAGAGTGAGAATTGCCGGAATATAATTCCACTGGGCTAATGAGACAGTGCTTTCCACCCGGTACCGAAAAGGAAGATGCAAGAAGGCTCAAAGTCTACTTCCTAAAGAATTTAGTCAATTGGTTGGTTAACCAGTTGCAGATCAAGCAGTCCCGGACTATATCTTATGTAGTTTCCGCTTCTACCTCTACAAGAGAGGAGTTACGCCCGGTCAAGCCATTGGAAAGAGGGACTCTCTCCGAAGAGAAGGATGGATGATCCAACCATGCATTCTGACTAGAAGATAGGACTTTTAGAGCCATTTAAAGGATGTATCTTTGTCCTCCTGTTGCTAATGAAAGGAAGGGTTCCTTACGTGTCATGTATAGAGCTAAGGCTGATCGAATACGGAATCAAAGCGTTCGTTCTTTTCTTATCGTTCTTCCCGCCTATTGCCTTGATCCCTTGGTCTGCTCGGGTCATTCCATTCCATTGATACACTGCTCACAGATCAGTCCATTGATACGCTCATCGGGCTCGTCGTTAGGGGCTGACAAGGAGAGGAATCATTCCCATCGGTGAAATGAATCTCTTCTCCCAGCTCTTCTAGTTTGGTTTAATCAGAAAGAGTAAGTCTTTTAATAAGTCCACATTGGCCGATAAAGCCGATAGTGGTTGAGAAAAGACTGAGCTTAATAGAGCTCCAAGTGGAGATCAAGAACTCCTAACCGCATTCTTCGGATATTAGCAACTAGGTATTAACAAACCGGGCTTTAAGTCCGAAAAGAAAGAAGTCACTCGGCTTGGGCTCTACTAGTCGATAAGAGCTAGATAGTTCCTGGGCACAGAAGGTCCCTAGCTGCCTTATTCTGCTATTAGTCCGCTGAGGTAACTCCTTGGCTTAGGGCCTTTCAGGAGATTAACAACAAGACTTTAAGAAAGAAGGAAGGAATTCGCATCACATCGCCATCAACAAATTCAATAGCAGCTCCTAGCCCGATTCCAAGACCTGGACCTCTTTTTATCTTATGCCAGAGCGAAGGCTCGAAAGATTAAAAAAGTGAGATGGGATGAGACTTGACTGTGGGATGCCCAGATATCGGAACGAAAAAACTTGAATAAAATAAGAAGGGTCTTTCAATGTGCTACCCTACGCCTGTCCGTATAATAGATAGTCACAGTAGCAAGAAAGGTCTTAAGAACTGGTATCATGCTATCAAAGGCCTGTCTGACGTCCAGGAACGATAATACAATTCGACGATAGGAGAGTTGCTATGTCAAGATAGATGGATTGGAAAGAGTTTCTTGGATTAGAGATCAGAGTCCATCACGGCATTCCATTCCATTAGACGAGAGGATTTCGACCTTTTTTCACCTGACGCCGAGAGGGCAGACCGAGTTCAAGAAACCCGGCGGAAGCTGAACTCAGAGATAGGTTATTTATACTTGCCCGAGTTGACGAAGTGAAGGACCAAACAAAATCTCGTAAGAGAACAAACAAAGGAATCGTGAAAGCCGGAAACCGGAAAAGAAGGTTACGTCGGACTGATGTAGTAGCTGACCTCTAGGAAAGAAGAGCAGTCGTGTGGAAGGTCTTTCTTCGGCCTTTGCTTATCTTATGTTATGTCTAGCAAGTCTAAGGATACGTCCCGCTAGAAGGAGTATGAATAGTTGGATTCCTTACTAGGCTTTTATCCCTTTTCTAAAAGAGAGTCCTGGTTCGCTGGCAAAGCTTTCACCCGAGCTCACTCCCCAATGACATGAATAGCTTTTTGTTACTAGAAGGGGGCTAGAACTGGATAAGCTTGTCTGTTTACTCTAAGCTAAAAGGTAGGTAAATTCGATTACGACTCGCTTCCCTCAGATCTTACGCTTGTTTAGGTTGGACCTATAGCTTGCTCTTTCCCCTATAACCTACTAGCCTAAAGGATAAAATCTATTCTAGGGATGAAACCTTCTCGTTCGCCAGCACCGACATCAAAGGAAACTTCCAATGAAAGACGATCAATGGCTGAGAACTCGTCTTAACCGTACTGTATTGGCTATTCTGGAATCTAACTATTAGCTCCATTTGGATCGAAAAAAGGATAACATTCTATTAGGGCTTGGGGTCCTATTCCCATACTTGGGTGATCTTAGCAGCTTTCCCCGTTTGGAAACCCGTTTTCCAGGACTCCGAAGCGAACACCCACTAAGTAGCACAGAATCATTTAGTTTCGAGTTTCCGATACTGCTTTCCGGTCTAGCTTCACTAACTGTATTCACCGCTTTCCAGATCTACTTTACTCATCGGCATTCTCTAAATGAATTACGTTATGGTCCTGAACTCTTGATATATCATATGTAATGACGTAAGCTTGTCTTTTCGGAAGAGGTGAGAGTGGCAGGGCAAGAAAGTAAGAATCATACCCGATATTCAGAGTGCCAGAGCTAGAAGCGGCAGACCTTGACTCTATTCCTTCCATTCCTTTCTCGCTTCCTTGGTTTTCATTCAGACTTTGGTTCCGGTTTATTATATTAATCAAATAAATGTCTACTCCCGGCTACACAAATTTATTGTTCGTGCATCATAATGAAACTGATTTCTTCCGGCTGATGAAGAATCATCTTAGTATGCGTATGCAAAAGGACAGAGTCCCCATCGGTATGTAAAGAGATCGGCTAGGTAGCAACTATAGATAGAGATAGGAAGGTTACGTCGAGGACTCAGAAACTATAGATTCACGGTTTTAGATGGGATGGACAGAAGAGTTTGAACGGGCGAGTGCCTTTAGGGTTCCACTGGTTCAAAAGGCTAAAAGCCGGAGTAGTTGATCCAGTAGTTCTAAATATAGATAGAAGAATCCCGAATGAACAACCATCCACAAATGTCAATTCATTTGAGCAAGAGAGTGCAACAATCCTTTCCTTTGACACAGGTCCCGTAAACGAGTGAAAAATGCCTTGTAACCTTTCCCTTTTCCCTTTCAGCCAGTCCAAGAGTTCAGTTCACTCGAAAGCGGGTAGCCAAAAGGAATTGAATCCGTGCCAACGAGAAGAGAAGGCGGGCTTCGCTTTGGCCTAATGTGAAGAACTGGCAGACTGAGTCTTTAGCTCATTCGATTCTCCTTACCAAGATCTATCATCAAGATTCGCTATGCCTTAGTAGAAGGCCCTATGTTATGTGATCAAAAGACGGGCAAAGAAAAAGAAGATAGATCATTTTCTACTACAGTTGAAGACAGCGTTTGTACGAGAAATCCCTGGTGCCAAAAAGGCAAAGAGAGGATCTCTAAGAGCTGAGTCCTTCAAAGAAAGAAGACGAGCCGACACCCATCTGGCATCGGCAAGAGACCGGGAAGGAAGCAGAAAGGACCCCGAAAAAGAGTTAATGTTACGATAGACTAGGTTGTTTCAACCTCTGTAGAGGTGAGCTAGGAGAAGAGGACCTAAGCCTTTTCATTTCTTCTCTTTTTTTTGGATGAAGCAGGATATACTGCAAAGCAGGTTTTACTGGAAAGAAGCATGTTCAAGGGCGGAGGAAACTTCATAGATTGAAGCCTATTCAAATGAAGTCACTTCTAGTTCCTCTTACTGAGCAGGAAATAAAAGAGGCTTTGTATTCGGTAAGCAAAGATTCGAATTCAAGATTGGCAGAGAAAGGGCCCGTGCGAGCACGAACCAAAGGAAGGTGCCAAGCCGAAGTGTACAAATCTCATAGGTCAATATCTGCTCAGTCTCTGTTAGCAGCTTCAGTAGGATTCAGGTCTTTTCTTTCTTTCCTGCGAGTGGGGAAGTCCGGATCGATCCGTCGAAAGAGAAGCCATCTCAGTCTAAATGGAAGTAGACCAAGTAGTTTCATAGGAAGAAATGTGAAAGTAGGGGCTGCTAAGCGCCCAGACCCAGAATTCATTGAAAATGGAGTTCTTGGTACCGGGCAAACAGAAATAATATGAATAGCGAGCCAGCACTATATTTATTGATTGGAAAGAAGGGACTCTCCAAAGAGCGGAATGAAGTTGTGCTAAATGAACGAGTTGTCCTAAATGCCCCTTGTTAGCTGTCGCAGGAAGTGGTGAGGGCTCAGGAACGGAATCTAGGGCCGAGGGTCTTCTAGTGAGGGGAGTCTTTTCAGCTTCAATCGACTGGAAGCACTTCCTTCCGCGCCTACCTCTCTTGGTTGCCTGCTTTTAGGGCTAGCCCGTTTGGTACCCACATCTCCGGCTCCTGCAGAGATGACCATCATTCATTTGACGCCAGCTGCTACACTGACACGGGTAGGGGACATGCAACGCCTAAATTGCGGAGCAAAAGAGGTCAGCTCAGCAGAGACTTAAACGTAGAATCGGTATTGAACACAGGAATTGACATCTGATGTTCAATAGACGTCAAAGCCAGGTGCATGGAGCCCAGTTTACCGTCTCCGTACTTTCGGAGGAAGAGCATGAAGCTTCCCGCGCAAACAACGGGCATACTCCATTACTTACAAAAAGAAAAGAAAGACACATTTGGTCATTCGCTCACTACCTCGTATGCGCTCCCCATCCTACGCTTTTGTGGGCTACGGGGAGAGTGGCTAGGGAACGAAGAAGTTCCATCCCTACCCTTTTCCTATTAGCTCTTACTTAGTAAGTGTTAAACTCTCTTTAAAGGGGCATAACAATAAGAAAGGAGCTCTCCTAAGGCGAAATCAAATAAATGGAAAGCCTTCGTTACCGAAACAGAATGCAGCTACTTCTGGGCATAAATGTGTAACCTAAAGACTAGCAGGGGAAAGCTTTCTTGGTCGATTAGGAATGGAATGGATCGTTGCCTTATCCGGATCTATCTACACTGTCTCAGCTCGTGCAAAGCGGTAACTATCTGAAGGAGTTGATCCTCGCATCAAACTCTAAGCGCTAGTTGAACCTTTTTCGGTCTCTTCTCTGGTATATAAATAGAATATCTATACCAGAGATTGCTTTTAGCTCTATCTTTTCAGAGACCCTTCTGTACTTACAAGAATGCTACTTAGGGAGAAGAATCTCTTGACTTCGGAGTACCTGAATCTATTCTTTCTGTGTCCCACATCTGCCTATGTTCTCGCATCCGCCACTCACTTCTTGGCTCTTATCTACGCCCCTCGAGAAATAAAAATCAAGAAAAGGGATGAAGGGGGCCTTTTCCGGTTACAAGTAATACAGTTTGTTACAGGTCAATTCAGTTCTAAGCTTGCCTTAGCCTAGTGCTACGTCCTACTCCTACTCCATACCACTGCGGGGAAAAGGGGCTTTGATGCGTGGATTCCCTTGTTACAGTAAAGCACTAAAGCAAGCAGGAGAGGAAGAAGGTGCAGCCTAGTCTCTGTCCGTGGTGGACGTTCGAAAAAAGAGCTTTTTGCCATTCCATTCTCTCTCCTGTCTGTGAAAGGCACGGAGGAGCCTAGCCTAAGTCAAAGAATCAGAAGTAGATGCGCATGAATCAAGAAGAAAGATAGAAGCCTTTCGCCTACGGGCCTTCGTTTAGTTGAATTTTATGTCTTAAGCATAGTTCACCTATTGATAGATCAGGATTTGAACCTGAATTCTGCCTATGGTTAGTTAGGAAAAATCCTCTATCGGTACCCTTGGTCCCTCAGTTACCGGACTTGTAGCTCTTGTCAGCCTTAGAACTAGTAGCTCTCTTCTTCCTTACTTTGAGCAACAGGCGCTTTTGAGCTCCCTAGCTAATCTCCACAAAAGTCCCTTTGGTCGTGGGTGCTTCCTTGCTATTGATCTGGCCCTCTTCTCCTTCTCAATCTCAGACACCAGCAACCTCTGCAACAGGCCCTACTAAATAGGGGTGAAAGGCTGCATCCTTGCTATTCAATATCAGGCTTAGCTTCTATTTATCCAAACTATCATCTAGGCTTGCCTTACTATACAAGATATATCGAAAATAAAAGATAGAACCTTACCAATTAGGGACGGGGCCGCCCTCTTCCCCGCAAAGTGAGGGCGTACACAGACGTATGCTACTAGTTATTCTGGCCTAGCTGCTTTCTATCTACTGCTTTGAAACCTTTAGCTCGATTAGCTCTTCTATTGTATACTGCAAACCCTTCCTATTGAATGAACTACTCTAGTGACGTTCGTGCCTCAACAAGCAACGGACGAGCGCTATAGAGAAGTAAGTGCAGCTAAGGAAGAAAGCCGATAAGTAAGTAAACCCCTGTAGCTAAAGTAAGGAAGTGAGAAAGTATGAGGCCCGTCCAAGGGTTTCAAACCAAACAACGGGTACTTTGTTCGACATGTTGACACTATGAGTGGGATCGGGAGGCATGGTTATAGCGAGGAAGGGAAAGGCAAAGGTTCCAATGGTTTGAGTGAAAGGTTTGAAAGCGGTTAATAACCAACGGAAGGTACGAGCTAACTACTTCTGCATCGGCTTCTGCTTCAACCAGTGGCTTTCAAGCATTCATAGTGTCAAGCAAAACCCGAAACAAACAATCAAGCAAGCGCTTCAGAACGCTTATATCTCTGCAGCATGGAACTTGCCTTTCTCTTTGCTTTCTGCTTCCTATCTGGCCTTCTCGCCTAATGAATATGCCATCTTTCGAGCCGCATAAGAGAAAAAAGAGGTCCAGATCGAGCATCGAGCCGTATGAACAGCTGGAAGTAAGATAGCAGCTAAGACCATTTCTTCCGCATCGGCTTCCGTGTCGCCTTTCGCTTTTGTAGAAGGAAGGGTCTCCAAAAGGTCCTAGTTTCTGAGGAGCTTAAGAGCAGGGGTATGAATTTAGGAGTTCGGCTGCCCTTTAAATAAGACACGTAACGTTGGATTGGCTTCCCTCTTTAGCCTTGTTATCTTGAGCTAGGCAGCTCTTTCAAGATCTACTTCTGAGTCTACTTTCCTTTGCTAAGTAGCTGGTTTTATAGGGAAGTAGTTATCTTTGGGTCGGGAAAGTTGCCCCTTCATAGGCGGCTTCTAACGGGTTTTCTTAGGTGTCTTTGATAGATAGGTCGTTACAATTCGAAAGTTCATTCCTGTAAGCTACTCTGCCTTTTGTCTACCAATATCATAGTAAGAATCCATAAATACTACTCGGAATATCCCATGCGTAGGAAAGGTAGCCTTTACCCAGAAGATATCTACATCGTAGAGAGCTTTTTATCGGCCTTTTCTCAAGGATTTGAGGTGGTTTTCAGAGCTAAATATCGGATTTCATCCTGTAATTCGATAGAAAGAGTATGCCTTCGCTGTTTGAGCTAGGAGTTCAGAGTTGCTTTGTAGATATCCCGCATTAATACCTTAACCTATCAAGCTCCTGTTGCTAATCAAGTCAGGATCAAGTTATTGAAGAACGCAGGAAGACAGTTTAGTTCATAAGAGGTACGAAAGATAGATCATTTGTTTTTTCTTTCCTAGTCCGAGATTGGTCAATCAATAGGCAAGAAATCCATACCTATTAGGAGATAGAACCCGGGCTACCAACCAACCTGTTCTTTAAGAGTTACATCGGGATTTACACGAGTGGTTGAGAAAAGGAAGCCTCTATTAGTATTCCTTCGAGAAACTGGAAACCTGGTTAGTGGATATCTGCGATTTCTGTCCATCTGCGCGTCTTGCCTTTTTGGGCTATACATCGATCATTTCACTACTTCTCTGTTGATGCTTTCTCTTATGCCACTATTTATTAAGATATTTCTATTCTTTTATATAGGAGAGTTAAACCCTTTGCCAAGCCTCAGGGGAATACAAAAACCAAAATCATGCTACTATTTGATTGGGATTCATCTAACTCTTACCACATTGAGCGGAGGTGCGATATTATAGGGGCTTCCCAGTCTACAACCCAGCTACTTGATTCTGATGGGCATTATTCCGCCTTGTAAGGAAGGAGGGTTTTCTTCCAGCTAGGCCATTGATGATCTGAGGGGTTCTACTTATTCTGATATTCGAAATCCCGCTTTCCACTTTGAAGGGTATGCCGCTTCTCAACTAAGGAGATGCTTTCCAGGGTATCACTTTGATGGTAGTAGGATTTCTTATTCTTACCTTTATACGTGACTTCACCTCTTTAGGCAAGGTAGAGGTATAGGGAATAACCACTAAATCAATTACTTTCTCAAATCAAAACCCATTAGGCTTACATTTGACTTCTATTCTTAGGAGACAGCAACTCAGGTAAGGCAAGAGCAGCTGATAGGGTACCGGTTGCTGACTTCCTGAGCTAATTAGGAGGCTTTCTAGATAGCTAAAGAAGTGGGATTAGTTGCCTTTACCAGTCTGGTACTAAGACCGAAGAGTGAGTCTTTTAAGTCCTCTTCCTTTAACTTAAGAGATGGGATCAACAAGTAGAGTAGGAATACCTCCCTTGCAGGACTAGATGCTTGAGAATGGTCTCATTGATACGCAACCTGTAACGTGAGTGACACCACAGCGGTAAAATACGTAAGAAAGGTAACTGGCTTTGCTCTTCGCTGAGCTAAACCTCTCACAAATGAATCGGATATAGGCTTCCTTTTGTCGACTCATCCTGGAAAACGACCAATGTTGGGTCTAGTCTTTCAGAGTAGTTCTGAGTGAGCTAAGTAGCTAGTTGTTAAAACTGCTCTGTTGCCTTTTGTCGACGAATCGTGGAATCAATCAGTAGTAATGTCTTTGCTCTTCGCTGACCTGTCTCAAAGAGTAGGCTTTCGTGAAGCAACCCGGGAAAGAAGAAATCCAGAGTGAGGCTGCTCTTCTTTCCCTTGTCTTTTGTCAGATCGCTTACTTTTGCCACTAGGCGAGCCGTAACTTTATGGATTTGAATTGGCCTTCCCGAGTGAAAATGTAGTTGCTAGGTTTTGCCATTAAGGGAGGCGTATGAATTCTAGCTCCTGAGCTGTATTTAGCAATTGAAACAAAAGGAAGGGCAGCTGTCGTTGTTGATGAATTGGCCTTGGCCTCTACTACTATATTATAGGCAGGTGTTAGATTAGTGAAACCAGAAGAGTCGGTAGAGCTGGAAAGTGAATCCATTTCATCCCTGCTACTCGGAAAAGAAGAGCTAATCTCAGGAAAAGCAGATGAGTCCTTCCTTTCTCAATCTTCGTTATTGTTATTATAGGCTTCCCTTTCTGGCTTATTAGTGGCAGATGATCGAAAACCTGAGGCAAAGGCTATTGCCAATCCAATGCTAAATTGACATCAAAAACCAGATTACTTTACTAGGAGACATCTTGAGATGCTAGAGCCCTAGAGCTATTCGTTCCTTCTTCTTTGACCACCAACCACTGGGACTAATAAAGGATAAATAAGGCTGGTTGGTATTCCTTTCTTCCTACTTTCGCTTTCTTGAAGCCATCCTATATTCAGAGAAAGAATGCCGAATTGGCCGGACATGCGATATTTATGGTGGTGCCTCAAACTCATTCATCTTAGGTAGAATCACACGAAGGAGGTATGAAACGTGACTTCTAGGGCTCTCTAGAGGGATGCTTTTTCAAGGCCTTTTGTCCATACCTTTAGCCCATGCCTTAACTAGGCTTCAACGACCTATACTTAAATAAACTAAAGGCACAAAAGGCAAGTCAAGTAGCAAGGAAAGGGATTTGTTGGTCTTTTATCACCCAATCCCGTAACGATCACTTACCCTTGGCACCAACCAATGCCACTGCTTCCCCGGTCAAATACCGTCTGAAAGCTGACTTCATTGCTACGTGGTTGCCTCTGGATGCCCTATTTCCGACCTTTCCTTTTGGTGATTCGGCGAATGGTGTACTTTCCTCCGATGATGGGGATTATTCTGCTTTTCAAGATAAGAGGGATGCCTCTGATGAACCAGTTGAGGAATATAGGTGTACACTCCAACCTTTCAGGGAATAACAAACCGCTGCACCTGCCGTGACTCTTTGCCGAACCTGCGCCTCTTCTTCCTTTGATGAGGCGTTGATACTCCGGAAGTAAACCTCAATTGCAAGGATTGATGCCTCTTGCTACATCTCATCACAATTTAAGATTTTATCATTGTTCCGTCGTAAATCTATTTCACTAAAGGGCAGTTCCTGTGGTACAGAAAAGAAGAAGAGGAAACCAGCTACGCCAATCCGAGTTACCATTGATCTCTGGAAAGCGAAGGAAAGATAAAGAGGAGTAGCATCCCCCTTCTACAGCGAGCACTGGATCCCCTCTGGCTGTGGGTCAATTAGGACACTCCATGTCGATGCATTACTGCCAGCTGAAGTCAATGGCTCATTGCTTTTGATGGACGGCGGGTTTTCACTTTTGAGGTTAACAGTCCCCTCTCTGGTTGGTTGAATGTGTTCACAAGCTTCTGGGCTTCTAGTATACCTACTCTCATGGAAGAAGGGTGGGACTGTAGATGCGCCGCCTTTCAATGCCGGGTGATTAGATCTTGGTTTGAATGCTTTGGTTGCCGAGCAGGGCTGCCTGCCCTATTTGGTATTAGCTCAGCTCAGGAACAAGTAACAGGTAGATCATGCTTTGGGTCGACATACAATATTTATTAGGAAAGTAAGGCAGTTCGCTATTACCAGGAATCCTGGAATGGAAGAAAGGACGAAATAACCGCCTAAAAGCCAAGGTTTGATGCTCTCTATTCTATATTGTATTGTGATCATCCTCATGAAATGGCTGCTAGCTGCTAAAAGTAGCGAAATCTGCGATTCAGGGTACGAAGGAGAAGACAAGAACAACGATTAAATTGAATGCTTTCCCGGAGAATGCACTGATCGGCTTTTAAGCCTACTTTTCATGCTATCATGGCTAATCTGAAATTTCCTTTTTTATTTTATTAGCATTAGCCTCTAGTTTCGACGATTGAGGTCCTTAGGAATGGAGATTGCCCGGTTCACCATAACAATCAATGTAATGTCAAAGCCCAATTAAAATGAAACACGAGGAGCACCGAGATACCCTTATAGTATAGTAGTATAGCCTAACTTTGGTCCGCATCAAGATCACGGACCTTTCTTACAATATTTAATATAATATACAATATTCAGTCCCAACAAAGCGTCCTTTGCGCAAAACAAGATAAGAAAGCCAGGAAGAAGCCAACTACAAGAACAAGGTTAAACAACCTATAAGCATGGACGTATAAGGGATGGAACCCTTAAACCTTTGACCGGCTTCTGGTATCGATATTGGATCCTATGGCATGGGAGCGCCGGAAGTGGTAAGACAAAGGAAGGTTCGGATCCTGTAGAAAGGCCTTCGACTCCTAGCTCTTTTGAATGGACTACTTCTCAGCCGCCGCAGGGAAGCAAGTATCCGGATCCGTTCCAGCTGTCCAAGGCCAAGGCTGGGTCGATCAAAAGCAGGCAAGCCCAAGACAAGAAAAGGGTTGATGGAACCATGCAAAGAGTGCTCATTAACTCACTAGCGTCCCAATCAAATCATTCCAAAGTACTTCCCCATTTCGGAACATGGTGAAAAAGACTGGCGTGTAGTCCGACGCCAATGTCGACCTGTTGATCGGTATCCCTCAACGTCTTCATCAAATGGTGGAGGCGGAGTGACAATCCAGAAACCAATTGCTGTGTTAAGAGATGCCATATAATATACTCCAGATATGGGGAACCGAAGAGGCCAGCCAGGACCCTGCCATACATAGCGCAGTGGTACTCAGTATCCGGAAAGAGGTATATTTAGAAAGGATTCGCTACAAGGCCGATCTCAGTAATGAGAAACAAACGTTTTATCAGCTTATTTGGCATCCCATTACAGAGTCTTTCAAGTAGCGAAATAACGCATGATTTGAGCCTTTTAGTGATTCCCGGGTTACGAATGGAAACCAACTCCTTCTTTGCAGTTGGAAAAACTGGACCTTTGAAAGTGGGCCTGGTCAGACTGGGCGGGAAAGGGAAAATTCTATCCTGCCTGATTGATCACCGGCGTCGAATGCAATCTTTTAAGCATAGCCTCCTCGATTACCGGCATAGAATGGATGAGCGCTTATGAGTTCCCACTATCGAATCATCTCATTTCCTATTCCGGGCATTGAAAGCTGAAATCAAAAGACATCAAGGCCTAAGCCTAAGTCAGACTAATGCCAATGATTTGACATAGACATAGGACGGTCTAAACGCAACTTTCTTCTTTTTTCCCTCTGCGAGGCTAATCCGCTTTTACGCTTTTAGCAGCCGTAACAACCATCGATCGAGGACTGAGCTTACCGAAAGGAAGGAAGAGTCATAGGATGTGTAGTAGTAGCATAAGAAAGCATGCCCTCGCTATGGCGAGCGTGGTGAACACTGTCTCGCAGCTTACCCAATCTCTCAACCTTACCAATAGGTTCCTCGTATAAAGGGTTGGTTAACTACATTACTTGTCAAAGTAGCTAATTCATATGTTCACCTGCGGCTAAGTCGAGCTCGAGCTGGAAGGGTCGGATTGATCGGAAGATCTATGGCCTTCATGAATGGGAAATACGTGATCCTTCGTTCATACAGCCTAGCTTGTTCATTTACAATGAACTAACTTTATATCATACCTTTCTTACTTTACCCGACCCTACCTCTACTTTAGAGAGATATCTGAAGTAGAGGTAGAGTTGGAATCGCTTTAGTGTTAATACCTTTGCTAATACCCTGCATTAATAGATGCCTAAGAAATGGGTGCTCCTAGAGCGCTCTAAAACGAGACTTTGGCAACCCTTGTGATAGATTATACCTAAGAATTTGAATCCTCTGAGCTAAGGATTTCTTTGCCTTTTATTAATGAATCTCGTACTAATTAGAGCTAAATCTAGGCATAAATCCTGGGACTTATCAAGAAAGAGTATCCATCTGGTCTTGGCTTTCATTCATGAGCTAAACTGCAGCTCTGAGTTCCTCGGCCTCATTCGATGAATTGAATCAAGGCGCTACCACTTGTTGAAATGAGTTCCGCTACTCCTATTTCTGAGTCATCGAAGAAATGGATTTTAAAGCGAGTTAAGTAGTTGTTGCTGTCGTTGCAGCTGTGGTTGTTGCTAACCGTTCGGGCAGAAGAAGAGGAAGGACGGTAGCTAAAGAATTCTTGCAGCTAATCCCTATGGTGTTGCTAAAATAAGGGCTATGGATCCCAATAAGGACTAAGGACTAAAAGAAACAGATACGAACAAGGACTACCAATGGCTTTGTCTTTGGCCTTAGCTCTGGCTACTCGAAAGGGTTATTTGGTTCTTCCTTCCCCTTTCCGATTCCACGCCTCCCATGCAAACCGCAAGACACAAACCACTCATACCACTTGGCCGGGAATACCTATTGATGTTCGCTCTGTTAGTACTGTAGCTACGGTGCTTTAGCTGCAATCGCCTACCTATCTGACTGTCTTACTTAAGCGCCCTTGGTTCCTTACGGTGAGGAATTGCTTTTTCTCTCCTGATTAGGCTCTTCCTCATCAATCTTCTGCAGCTTCTCTTTCTGCCTGGTCTACGATCAACACTTTTTGCTTATGGTCTGATCTTCCAGCGGCTTTGGCAGTCGTTCCTGAGTTGCCCATTGGGAAATCCCCTTGTTGAATAATTCCCTAAAAGATGGTTTCCAAGATGCCTCGCTTTCGCCTTTTCTCCTCTTTCTTCTGGTTCGTCAAGTGATATGTTCAGGCGTAATCTTTGTCCTAACCTAAGATTGGATTTGAAAGCAACCAAAGGAAAGGGGAACTATGATAGAAGGGAGTACAGACGCGTAAAAGCAGTCGTCTAGCCTAACCTCTACGCCTCTACACCCGTATTTGGGGTAAAACCCCTCCTTAGCTAGTAGTCTCCATTCCTACCCCTTTTCAACCAACCAGCTACCACCGACGGCCTCCTAGAAGTACGCCAGGGTCAATGCCAAAGTAAAGAGACGAATTACCCTCCACCCTTGGGACAGCGAAAAGTCTATCTTTCTTCCTCTTCTTAGGGACAGGGAAGCAGCGACCAAAGGCATGGGCAACCCCGTAGACGCGACGCCAGGAAGAGAAGATACCCTCGAACGAAGAGAGGGAGAGGACTACTTGAACTACCGTTTCTTATTCGACTATCGGGTTATCGAATCGGAGCGGACAAGACACGAACACGAAAGAGAAAACCAAGAGAACAACAAGGAAGGGGATTACTCTAGCTATCTCCTATCTTTCTATAGTCTTATCTCATGCTATTACGTGTAATCCTCTTTTCTCTTTCATTTCCTTGTTTAGAAGTAGAGAGAGAGGCATGGGTATGGCTCTCGAACGGTGTAGGAGTGAGCCATGAGAGCGTCAAGTAGCGGCATTTCTGTCACAGTCAGAGTTTACCCACCTGCGGGAAGGGTCTCCAAGAAAGTTCGAAGCTTTCTATTTGTCTTTTCTTTTGCTCTAGAGGGAATGCTCTTTCAATCGCCGCTTGTCCAAGAATCCAAATAAGTAGAAGTCCCGGTAGAAGTACCGAGTGAAACTGACTCTTGAAAGTAAGTAATTCGTTCCATTGATTAATCATCTATAACTTAGCCCCAGTTGAAGATGGGTGATGTATATATTAAAGTCACTATTTTATCATATCAATCCTAGAAGTCAGATCTGAAGATCTTTAGTTGCCAACCCCTGCGAGTGCCGATCCAGGGATGTCGGCCTATCCCTCGCTTCCCGGCTCAATCATTCAATCATCTGCTATTCATCCTCTCCTACGGCCTTTTCTCTATGCTAAAGGTTGCTTTAGAGCTGCTTTGTAACGTAACGGCTTTCCCGTTTTTCCGCGTTGTAGAGGGTTTCCCTGTTTTCCGTTGTAGCGTGATTCTGAAGAGAGGCAAGTGTGGAGAATTTTCTAGTCATAGTGACCCGGAAAGCGGTTCAACAGTTCCAGCTAAGCCGGAAGAATCAATAGCAAAGGAGATCAGACCGTATCTTCCTAGCGTGGAGATGAGATCTCCGGAAAGGGGAAAGGCTCATCCATTTTCATCTAAAAGAATCGCCAGTTTTGAGAACCCTTCGGGGTCTCTCTATCGTTGGGGGGCCTTGAAAGGGCCTTAAATCGCTTTCTTTTGGCCATCTGTTTCGACCGTTTCGAGGTAACAAGTCTAGCTCGGGAGATCGGATGAAGCTTCCTGCTGGTTCAACGTTAGAATAAGTGCTCCCTCACTGCATTCCATCTATTAATGGGAGACATCCACGGATAAATCTATTTGGCTTGCTTTGCAATCAACAATTCGTTCTTTTTTGACGTGTCCAAACTCCGGTTATTTTGATGAAATAGCCTGGAATACCTCTTTTCGGAGGTCTACTTTGAAAGTATTTTGTATAATAATCATTTTCGTGAGAAGGTCTTGTTGAGCGGTGTAAAGCCGCTTTTTAAGCATGATTTGATAATTTCGAAGTGAAGACACTTTTATGCTTAGCACGTACAATAGGATCAGAAGATCCTGGGTATCCCAGAGGAGAAAACGCCATAAAATCAGAAGCGGATCGACGCCCGGATAGATCCTGTCGCCCAAACCCTCTATATCGCTAATTTGGCCCAATAAAAACCTTCGTTTGGGAGCCTGGAAAGTCACGAATCTTTGAGCTGAATACATTTCCACCAACAAACACTTTTCTGCCTGCACCGCGGAGTGGGCCAGGGAGCTCTCTTTACTTACGATACGAAAGCAAGAAAATCAGTATAATATCGGAAAGGTCAACCCTTGATCCTGCTGACTCCGGGTGAGTGAGACTAGCACCTGCCTCAGAGACTGAGATGAGTGCCAAAGAGTTAGAATTAGCTGCTTCTGCCCTCGGCCCATATACCAGCGAACTACGTACTTTCCGTTGCGTCCCAGGTATGTAACTCGCTCTAGACAAACGTGGGCTTACTTTCAAAGAGTGGTTAGGACTTAGCCTTCGACTGTTGCCAACTCGGGGGTTGAACCCAATAACTTCTGTTCTGAGTGAGAACCGTTCTAGGGAAATAGGGATTCTGCACGCACCTCGAGAAACTGGACCAAAGTACCTCTTGAGTTCTGAACCAGAGAAGCGAACACTGTAGCACTTCGGAGCCCCGGATCTGAGATCACACGATTTTAGAAATCGAGAATTCGGTTCTATTCCTTCTTTCTTTGGAGTTCCCTTCCTTTGCTGGCTTGAATGGGAGAAAGGTAAAGAGAAGGGGCCGTCGTTGGTGCGTAACAGAGCTTTCCTATCGACGATCTTTCTCGGTGCATAAGCGAGGCTTAGCGGTCGATTGAAGGCAAGTCTGGGGGTGACTACCCGGTCATAGGCTGCTAGCTACTATGAAAGTAATGCAGGCGGCCCTTTTTTCGTGATTATGCGCTTTTGGGGGATGATATCCTCATTGCTGATGCGAAAGTTGCCCAGCATTACATGGGTTTAGTCTCCCGTTTAGGAGTATCGTTTTCTCCCCAGAAATGGTTGATTTCGAAGACGGGGTGTTTTGAGTTTGCAAAGAGATTTGTTGTGAAGGGTTGCCAACTCAATCTTTCGCCGGTTTCAATGCAAGCTTTGCACACAGCCCGCTCAACAGTGGCTATCTGCCAGATAGCTGAGAAGTATCGTGTTTGCAATCCACGTATACTTTTCCGCTTGAAGGGTGCTGGCTACCGTGTGATGGCTCGCCTATATTCCTCCTATAGAACCCGTTCTTGGGTGGGTCGCGAGTACTAAACCATTAAGTTCGACTCCACTACCGATAGAGTGGTGGATTGGAAGAGGGAAACCTCTCAATCCCTACTTGAAGGGGCTCATAGTGGCGTTGCTCAGAAAGGAACTTAGACCGAAAGAAATTAGGTTGGTTCCTAAAGAGATGCTGTTTGGTGATGGCGAGAGTGACATTCTTGAGTATACCTTAGTCCATAATTGGATGAAGGCATGGCTCAAATGGGTGTCATGGTATTACACCATTGCCTTGTCGCCTGATGTTGATATCCGCGCTTTATTTCAAGCTCCTTTGTGTAGTACATTGCTTGCGGCTTTAGATTGGAGACATTATTGATAATTATGACATGCGTTGTTGGGTGGAATTCCTCGTAGTTTACTTGCTAGGATTCTTCTTCTTCTTCTCCACAAGATCAGAGTCAAATCTTTTATGATTGGAAGATAGAGGAAATAGGGGCGCACTTGCCTTCCAACTGGTCTCCCGAAGAATTGACCCGGCTGGTGATTGGGGAAGAGGAGGTTTGGAACCCCAGTAAACAGCCTTTTACCTCTATTGAAGCTTTCTTCTTCGATTGAATCCTGCATGCTTTAACGCCCTTGAAAGGCTGCTCATGATAGATTCACCATTGACGCATCCAAACGTGGCTTTTTTCGGTCTTTTATTGCTTCCATTTAGACAGCTTAAACTCACTGGGCTGGAGCCCTTACTTGAGCTGAGCTTTAGGAGAATACTTTAAAGCTAAAGCTCCATCTCTCTTTCTCTATAATGGGCGTTACTTCACTTCCTTTCGCTCTCTTCTTCCAACCTTTCGATCTTCCCATTCATTCCCCGTGGACCCTTCTTCCCCCAATTCTTTCCATTCTACCAACGAATTTTCTAGAATAATGCGTAAATCTAGATCGGCTAATTGTTCTCGAATAGCACCTGCACCGGTAGAGATTTCTCGATTGCGAAATGTATCGAAGCCCGGGGTAGTAAAAAAAAGCGGGATGCTATATTTCCAAGATTGGATTTCATATTCGAATAAACCTCGTAATCGCAAGAAAGTAGGTTTTTTCGTTATGGGCCTAGCAAAAGAAAAATTAGGATAGGATCTCCCCCTTTCAAAATCGGACGTGAAAGTTTCCTTTCATCCGGCTCAAGTAGATACACCAACTAAATAAAGGAGTTCTCGCTTTCAAATTCTAGAAAACCCCAAAACAAAAAGATCTACTCCTTACTCAAGTTCCCAGTGAAGACCAAGCAAGATTTCATCGATTCCGCCTTCTTTTTATTTATTAATATTATTAAGATTTTCTTAATTCTCAATTACGACATAAATGAAATGTGAAATTCTTGAGTAGTCTACTTCCCTTCGAATGAGAAATCCCTTAATTCTTAATTAGAATTAAAAAATGAAATTAAAGAATACCTTTGAATTCCAATTCAATCAAGTAGAGTGCACTAAGTTCCATTTTTTATTTGTAGCAAACAAGTAGTTAGCTTATCCGAATCTTAGCTTATCGGAATCAAAGTCACTAAAAAGGGAGTTTTCTTTGGCGACCTAAGATTAAGATCTAATTGTAGAAAAAATCAAAAGTTGCGGATAACGCTTTCTTTATTAAAATCGAAGACAAGAACAAAACACAAAGAAACGAAGAAAAATCAAATGGATTATCATATGTATCTTTCATGTAGACAGATGAATAAGTCCATTTATTTAGTTCTACATTCCTTGGACTTTTTACTTATTCTATATACTCACTTAGATACTAATATCTCTAATGAAAAATTTTCAAATTAATTCAATTTGAATCAAACTTTCCTTCCAAGTTCTTATCAAAAATTTACGAAATCAAATGAAAGGGATTCAATTCCACGTCTTAACTTAAATGAAATGAGCGCACGATAATTATAATCGGAAATTTTCTAAGAGATAGATAGTATGGTAGAAAAAAAAAGAATTAAGAAAAACTCATGGTAACTATTTAAGCCGACTCATAGCATTACATTAAAGTAGTCAACATTTTTTACTAGGGTTCCCATACATGCAAACACAACAAATAAAACCAAACAAAGATAGTTAACATAGATAGGAGTCTATCTCCAGTAAGCACCGGAGTAGATCTCTACTAAACAAAGAAAAAGAACACCCTAAATTAACACTACTTTGCGTCTACAGACACTTATTTAAACCTTCTAAAACTAAAGTCGACGGACTCTTCTATTCCTAGTCTCCCTAGTCACCGAGGGTGGCGTGGGTGACAGCCAGCACTATGAGTTCTTGCTGCTCCGCCCGCAGCGCTTGCTGCCTCCCCTCCAAATTCACGATACGCTCTCTGGCAGCGGAAATGATCCTTTGTCTCCGATCCTCATCCTCATCAACTCTTCTTCTCGTATAGCGGCGATTTAGCCCTCTATAGCTCCTTTCGAGATCATATTGCACTTGTGCAATTTCGGCCGGAATGGCAGAGAGCCTGTTGAACACTGGATTCATATCCATGACTAGGGTTGGTAAGATAAGATAAAGGATGAGAGTGGGGTGAAGGAATGAAGTAAAAAACCTCCATTTATAGGGTGGTAGAATAATATCGCCATGCAGTACGAATTGCATGGCTGGCCTACTATAACCACGCTGCCTGTATGAACAACTTTGCATAACCGTTTCACCTAATCGATCGTGGTGAAGTCAGCAATGGATTCGGCGGATCATCCACGTCACGAGGCAGGCGCAATTCTGACTAGTTCTCCGCACTACTTTTATGCAGTTGAAGACTATCATGCCTCTTTAATGAAAAACTGGCTGGCTCTGGCTACCTTGCGGAGCAAACAAAAGATCCCCAAATCACACTGCCTGTATGAACAAACAAACTTTGTACAACCAGCTTACGTGGAAAAGATTCCATATTCTATGCCAATAGACTCGTGACATCCATGTACTGAGTCGTCAACAAATGAGCCGCGTTAAGAAAGCCCAAGCTTGCATTGGCCCACAGGGTGCCCCAATAGGGCCCGAATGAAAGACCCCAGCCTACATCATCAAAGAAAGTCCTACAAATGTGAAGACTTGGTCTTGCTCTTTCCTCGATGAAAGCCCACAGAAGGGTTAAGGCAAGGGCTGCTTCTTTGGTTGATTGCTCATCAAACCCTAGCTTGCCCCTAGATCGACATAAAAGGGCCAAGCCATAACAAATGGGAAGCGATACGACTCAACTCCAGCATAATAGCTCTAATATAGCTAGCCCTTTTAGGTACTTGAATATTGCCTAGCTGTTCGGGTCCATTTACGGTTATTGCTTCTGTAAACATGGTAGCTAAATAATCCCAACGTGTTACATAAGGCAAATATTGTATAATTGTTCGATTTTCCGCAATTTTCTCCCCGTACTTTGACTTTGCTTTGAAGAACCCCTAGCAGCTGCGTCTCGTACTATACGCGCTAACCAGAAAGGGCTAAGCTGCTACTTTTGCAGAAAACAGGTGTCCAAACGGGAAAGAAAGCTTATGTCGAGACGGAACACGAAGTAAATCGATGATTGAACGCTTGAACAATGAATGAAACAAAAGAAACTTTCTCGGACTTCAAAGCCAAGGATGAGTTCGATCCATTAGGTTCTTCGATTTGTTCAGAAAAGAAAGGAGAGACAAGAATTGATTACGATTAAAAGAAAGAATCCAGCAAATCTGCAATTCAAAATACTGACTTTTGAAGAGTTAATTGTTCTCAGAAAGAAGTAAAGGAAAGGTTAAGGAAAGCTCTCTTCCTCTTCTACGAAATAACTTGTTCTTGGTCAAAGAAAGGGACAGTAGCTACAGAGACGAGCTAAAGCAAAGGACTCAACACTCGAGAATCGTGAGTAAGAAGAAGACAGGTTGAGGGTACGAAGTAGAAGACCGAAGTCGGACATGCGCGAACAACAGGAACTCCTGCTAACAACCGAGCCCCAGCTATCAATCTCCAAGCTAACACCCGGTCTTTGACCAAGAAGAACAAGTACTTTTGGGGAATAAAGCAGCGGGTCGGGTATTACCGCTCTTAGTGCACCGGGAATACCGATTGATGTTAGCTGCATTCTTGCATTCATACTGTCCTTTAGCAGCAGGGTGTGAAATCATGGACTAGCTGGTTTGGTTTGTTTAGGCAAGCAACCACCACATCGCCTAGAAACAACATCCATAGCCAGTTCGAGTTCAGAAAGAAAGAAAGAAGGGAGACTGTTAAGACTTCACACTAGAGATCGTTCCAGTAGCAACTAGGAATGAAGAAAAAGAATAGTTGATTTTAAGACTCTTAAACTACGCTATAAAAAAAACTATGAAGAAAGAAATCTTTCTTACTTGAAGAAAATCATTCTTTTTAGCTGGTAAAGGGATTATACCTCATGCCTTCATATGTAAGAAAAGAAGGCTTCTAAGAGTAAAAGAAAAGCAACTCCTTTTCATGGAAGGACAGCTTTGACAGCCCTTACTTTCCCTGGGTAGCAGATGTCCTTCTCGAGCATATCTTCTGATGCAAGCTCTTTGGAAGGTAAATGAATTCTTATGTTGAATCGAGATTGACGACGAGTACAAGATCGAAAATCTATCTCTTTCCCGAAGCTCGTGCTTTAAAGCGAACGAATAGAACTAAAGGAATGATTGGCCTTCGCCATTCTTTACTCCTTGTTCCTTGCTAAGCCGGAAGACGTCGATCCTTTCCTTGATGTCGCTGGCCAAAGCTTGCCGTCGATGTCTCATCCGCAGTTAAGCCAGATCCTTGCTCCCTGACTAGGTCAATCTTGATTAATTTCCTTCTGACGATAGATTATAGGCATTTTGCGTCGATAGGATGGCTTTTCTTTGGACCTTCCTCTTCCTCGAGTTTCATCTCTAGCTGCATCAGATGCGTCCTCTCGCTGACGCTGCCGACGGCAATTAGCTGAAGAAGTGCTTCGATCCGCTCCACCATCAGCCACTAGTTCTGGGTCAACGTATACTAGGGAAGTAAGCCATTTTCGAAGGAGAGTGTGATAACATAAAAAGCATAAGTGGTAGCGATCAGAGCTTTGTACAAGATTCAAACTAAAGCTAAGCAAAAGCAAACTAGGGAGCCCCCTTTTGTTTGGTTTGGTGTTCAGTCCGCAATTCCAAGGGTTTTTCCTGGCCTTCTCGCAACAGGAGAAGCGAAGCCTATTCTATTTACGAAATGTGAATCAGGCTGCACAGAAGAGAGTAAACCCTCTCACGATATGTTGAGAGAGCTAGAAGAAGCCCTTCCCGCTTTCCTGTTGATACCGTAGGAACAACCCCTGGCTGGGATAAATAGACTGATTGACTGTGATGGGGTAGCAACGATTCGGAGATAGAAATTGATTTGTGGCAACTAAAGTGCCATCGAGTTAGCTGTTGGATGAAGATCAGTAGGTTAGGAGTTCACATCAATCAGGTTAAATTCGTTTTGATAACAAACATAGATCCCTTTAAGAAGAATAGGCAGTGATGCCAGTTCGAACGGGAAGAAGCGGCGAGAAGGTCCTGTGGATATCAAACGATTGCTCAACCAGAAAGATGATCCGCGTGAAAGCGAAAGCCAAGGATGGAAATGACATAGTCAAGGTATTCCGGGAGAATCCGCTTTATGCCAACGTCCACGATGTGGTCGAAGGTTCACAGGGAGGTGATTTCGAGAATTGCTTGGGGCAAGAGACTCCAATTCTGAATCGTTGAGGTACTGCCCGGGAATATCCTTATGAAGAAGAAGAAGATGGGGAGAGCGCTTTCTCCCCGACGGCTTCTCTATTGATCATTTGCCTTAAGTAGTCAGTCCTATCGAGATATACTAAAATCAATCGCTGCAGATTGATGATGTGTTCCGTAGACTGGTCTGTCTAGGAGCACTCTAAGTGTGAGATCTATTTTCAATAAGAAAATACACTCACTTCTGTGTATCATAACCCGACAAGCTCTAAGTTTCCGGTTGTCAATGGTCATTTTGAAACTCCTAGTCGAATCTCTGAGTGGGAAACTTGGACTATACTTCCTATAATCTATTTCCCTAATCTATTTTCAACGAAGCTATGACATATCCTAAAGTCAACCCTTCGGTTCGGGGCAAGTTCTGTTCCCTTCACCAGGTAACAGGGATCATATCGCAGCAACATAGATTTTCTAGTTCTATTTCTCCTAGTTTTACAGTTAGACGTTCTAAGTGTCTATGGATCAAAATAGGTTTCGTCTCTTTCATTATTTCAGTTATTTATATTATTAGTTCTCTATTTGGTTGTATTGATTTTTTCCACCAATTTCTTCTTAAAAGTGGCATCGGATAGGATTTCATAATAAAAGGATATAAAGAGTTCACATCATAGTAGTAAAGATTCTCACCATAGGGCTTATATACATCAACATAATACCCACGCCTAATAAAAGTGTCTTGGTTTCTAGTAGGTATATGGATGTGAAAGGTTTGATCATTCAAAGAATTCTGACGAAAGATTTTCATGGAAAGCGAAGATAATGTCATCACACCCTCGATATCAATCTGGTATTTAGACCAATTAATCTCTTGAGCCTTCTTCATAACACCACCTAAGAGAAGGAATTTGAGAAGCTAAGTAAGAAAAGGGATCGCAAAGATCAATTACCAAGCAAGGGGAAAGCAAACGCTACCAGTGTTGCGAGGAAAACCCCCGGGATTCCATGGTAAATTGAAGAAAACTCTTAGATAGGAACGTTCAGCGATTGAATTACCTTCAGTAAATCTAACCAGCTAAGCTACCTAAATAACCTTTCTAATTAAGTTAAGAAAGGGCGGTTCTGTCGATTCCCAATCTCGAAACTGAGAGTGCGAAGTCACAAGCGGATGAGCTATATGTGCAGTTAAAAAACCCAGTTAAGAAAGGAAAGATATAGCTATCAAGCTTAAACTGGAACTCGAGCCGGGATCTATACACTGATAGGTTGACCTTTAGGAAAGCAACCAAAGACCAAATATGGTATAGCGCGGCGAAGCCGAATCCTTCTGTAATGAATGAAACCTCCTGCTCTTGCTGTTGATCGCCTATTACTGTTGAATCCCTAACTGTTGAAGCCTAAGCCTTCTTGTCCTGTTGAAAGGCTAGGCTAGTCGATCAAGGACAGTAGTTGCCATTAAGGCCAATCTGCCGAACCTTTCATCCTCGGGAATGAGTTCTCCTCTTCCTCATAAGTCCTCAGCTTGCTTTCGACCTTCTGATATTCTAGCTGGAGAAAGTTTTGTTGAGCTTGCACCTTGTAATTCATTTCTTCTAAGGATACTTGCTTTGTTTTTTCTGAGACAGAACGAATCCAACTATTCTATAAAGAATTTAAACGGATGCCCGTGTGGTGCAGACTCTATTTGAATGGGGTATTCTTGTTACCCTAGTGGAATTAGGCTCATTCCTTCATCTTACTGACCTGTGCATATTCACTCAACCCCAGACAGGAAAGGATATGGGCCCAAGCCCGGTAGGGTTGAGCATTCCTAATGGTTTCCCCCAGCATCCGCTATCACTTTTAATAAAGCAATTGCCCCTCCTCATTCTATCAGTGGGGATTCTTAAGAGATGTAGTTTCGCAGGTGCGCACCTTTATGCTATCGAAGATTAGAAAGAGTCACTTTTCGGCTCTACACATAAGTTGACCCAACTAGGTTTAGGAACCGGGTCTACGCCCGAGACACTAACGGAGCTGATGAAGCGAGCAGGAAAATACATACGCATGGAAGAAGTCTTTGCAGTTAAGAAGCAGGATGACCCGGGGAAGAAAGGTGCTGGGGGGCTTATCATTAGCCTTCTCAAAAGTGGATACCCGCTGGGGACCGACCTCTTCTACATCTCCGACGACTCCCTACTTTTCTCTTGTCTAATCGATGCTTTGGGTGCCTTGATATACTCACTTCTCTATTCTAGAACAGAGCGTAAAGAGAGGGAAAGGGCATAATAGCTAATCGTATTCGTAAGCACCAAGGAGCTGATGCGAACTTTGAATGAAAAAGAAAGGATAGTTATCTTCTCGATTCAGTAAGGGCTCAGGGCAGGAGAACACAGGGTAGCTACGAGAAAGATGGGAAGAGAAGAAACAACCTGTTTTTCAAGGTATCTGAGGCAGGAGTTTTGTTGCTTAGTTTGAACTGATCGACAGAGAACAGGAAAGATCAATAGGGTGGTAGCCGGGACAACCACCAGTACCCCCAGGTGCGTGTAAACCTCCTAAGCTTACTGCTCGACTAATAAGCTAACTGGAAAGCAGCTAAAAATTCAAAGTGAAAGGGTTATTTTTAAGACTTTTCGTAATCATAGTATTCCATTCCCTATCTTCTTCGGACTGGACTTCATTAGTCTCGTCAGCAGTCTGGTCTATTAGTTCATCCTGCTGAGCCGAAGCTGCGGACGGAGTCCATTCATTTCTCCATTCTTGAGCTAGTGGTTTGTCTATGGCTGACAGACTAGTTCAAGGCTTTCGTACGTGTCTTATCTTCTTTTGATAAAATTAGTTTTAGTTATAGTAAGGGCTAAGACCCTAGGGTGATGGTGATCATCCTGTGATGGAGAGAGAGGCCACCTGATGATTCTCCATCCGAAGCATGGCTAGTGGGAGAAAGAATTCGCCTATTATCTTCGTGAACAGTGGAGTTCCACTGCTCACTTTTGCGGAGTGACTATCTGTATCAGACATGTTCATGCTTATTCATCCTCTTTTTTCAAGGATTTCATAATTGGACGCTGAATCCATTTCATATGATGGGAGTTGCCGGTGTATTGGGGGCTGCTTTGCTATGCGCTATTCATGGTGCTACCGTAGAAAATACTTTATTTGAAGATGGTGATGGTGCAAATACATTCCGTGCTTTTAACCCAACTCAAGCCGAAGAAACTTATTCCATGGTCACCGCTAACCGCTTTTGGTCCCAAATCTTTGGGGTTGCTTTTTCCAATAAACGTTGGTTACATTTCTTTATGTTATTTGTACCAGTAACCGGTTTATGGATGAGTGCTCTTGGAGTAGTCGGTTTGGCCCTGAACCTACGTGCCTATGACTTCGTTTCTCAAGAAATTCGTGCAGCGGAAGATCCGGAATTTGAGACTTTCTACACCAAAAATATTCTATTAAACGAAGGTATTCGTGCTTGGATGGCGGCTCAAGATCAGCCTCATGAAAATCTTATATTCCCTGAGGAGGTTCTACCACGTGGAAACGCTCTTTAATGGAACTTTATCTGTAGCTGGTCGTGACCAAGAAACCACCGGTTTTGCTTGGTGGGCCGGAAATGCCCGACTTATTAATTTATCCGGTAAACTACTAGGAGCTAAGGCTTCAGCTCAACAACAGACTGCAAAAGAATTGACCAAGTAAGGAACTCCAGAGCTGCAACTCGATCAGATCACCTCCCGTTGGGAAAAGAAGCTACTTTAATAACTTGGTATTCTCAATCGCCGAAGGTGAGGGCGAGCTCCTTTACTAGTCTTATTTCCACCGTGGGTTGAATCCTTAGCTCAACTAGCATCGATCTAAGGACAAAGTCTACATCGGTATGTAAAGAGTAAGCTTCCTCGAAATAACATAACGTATTATAGAAGAATGGTTTCTTCATGAACAGCAACTGCGACTGGCTGCAGCTTCGTGCACTGCTTCGGTCGAATTGGATTGATTCTCTTATGAGATTTCTTTGGATTATGCAAATAGGAGTTCCAGCTCTTAGATCGGGCAATACAATATGTCTTTGGAACAAAAATGTGGACTCATATGCGGGATTCCCTATCTATGGTCAGCCTTCAGTCCTCATAGCCTATAAGAAAAGAAGCCCTTCCAATACCTGATGTACCTTTTATCCATTCGAGTAAATGCAAAGACCCGGCTTCTGATCTAAGAAAGAAGAGTCCAATCCCGAGCAGAGTTCATACGTGGAAGAGACGAAAGAAAGAAAAAAAGGGAAGATCAGTTCTTCTCTTATGTGATTTTGGAAGAAAGACAGATGGTGCCGGTCTGTGCCGATTCCATGACGGATTCAGAAAGAATAGATAGACGAGAGAAGAGAAGAAAGCAGGACCCGCGAAGAGAAAGAAGACCGATTAGCTACACAGAACTAGAAGGAAGGCTGGCGTCCAGAGGCACTACTAAGAATAGGGACAAGGAATGAGTCCACTTTTGAAGATTCTTACCTCTAGGGATCTAATAAGCTGGTCTCCTTTGAAAGCCTAAGAAAGCGCCTTTTCCTACTACTACTAGTAGAATGCCGTGCCGGTTTTCGTCACCTTTATTTGAGTTTATGAGGTGATCTGATCTCGCCTCTAGGAAGGTCGAAGAGAAGGTTGTTATCACAGTCCTACGGCCGAATACAACAATTAGACTGCTCTGTTAGGAAGTGCTTTCTCCTAGACAGTCCCCGGTCGGTCCTTTCGCCTGGCCACCACCCACAGGGGACAAGGCCTTCTTCTCCAGTCGCGGATTCGGATGTAGATGTGTCTGCTGAAAGCCTAGGTTTACTTTTTTATATACCCCAGGAACATAATTTCATCTGGAATGGCTTATTAAGGTAAAGGACTTCAACCTCGCAGGGTATCTAGTCTGATCATAAGACTATCATCATGAGCCACTTCAGCACATTAGGCGGGTGGGCATAAAAGGATTTCACGTGCGTAAGGGGATCCCCCTTTTCGCTATGTAGGTTCAACTACTTTTTGATGTGGCCCCCATCATTCCTTCCAAATCTAAGGATCATAGGGTTGAGGACCTCTTCATACGAATTTTTCTATTTCCTCTTAATCTTTCACTGTCTCTTCAAGCCTTTTAGCTGTTCCTGGACTTTTGCTAGGTTTACCCTGGAAGAAAGGTTGTTGGCAAAAGCCTGGCTTAGGTGTGAAAGGTATTCGGTTGCCACCAGCTCTTAAGCACACCCATTAGCATTGACTGCATGGGATCGAAAGACTTCCGCTTTAGTGAACGTGTCCATAACTTTCTCATGGATTCATACACGGGAAGCCCACTCATTTGGCATTGTGCGGCTTCCTTAAACTAGCGCACTCAGGTGAGCAACAAGCCGTTGGTTGAACCAATAGGGGCTCTGGCAGAAGATAGCACCAGACACCCAATCCCTGCAGAAGACATCTTAGTAGGACGAATCGGCTGTCTTTGACGTAGGCCAAGGCCATTGCCTCTGATAAGCCGAATCCACTGTCTCGGCTAAACCTGTCTAACCTTTAGTCCTTCAGTCTCTCCGAGGTCCGCGCATCGAAGCCCGCCAACGACGAATACTCCAACCGCCCGACCATTCCATATAACCCAACTCATTAAGCCCTTAGCTTATTAGGGGACTCCCGCGATAGAGTTAGAACATTCACTACTAGAAGCATTCTCCACGTCGGTCCATCGGTTCACCTGAGAACGAGTTCAGGCGCATCTTCTTTTATCCCGGCTACCGAGTGCCATACCCTTTTTTTTATTCTATTAATAAAATGCACTAAGCATGGCAGTGTCCCGGCTGGCCCTTTCGGGGACCACTTGAGGAGCTATACGGGTTCTAGAGTTAGCAGCTAAAGTTCCTGTAGCTAAGGTTTTTCGAGGTCCATCGACCTATTAATGTTAATGGGATATCAGATCCGCTTCTTTCCGAGTCTTGGGGATTCGATCAACAGGATAGGTAGACATCTTAAAAAGCCGGATAGGTCCTCTCCGAACCGCTTCTCTCCTCTTGGTTGGATTGATTCTTTCTTTCACGTCAGCGACGAATCTTAGGTCTATCCTATGTATCCTAAACCCTCTAAGCAGAGAAAGAATCTTCCTCGGGTCTGCAATCTGCAATTAACCGACATCGGGCAACAAACCCAAGGACAACTAGGCGGGTACTATCCCGCCGGCCAGGTGGGAATAGTGAAAGAAAGAGAAGGGGAAGTTCACTTCGAAGAAAGAAAGAAAGCTCGCGTGTCCGTTGTTCTCCTAGCTCACATATCGAGCTCTTACTACTCTTATAATATAAGGAGATATTTCTAACTTTCATTAAGTAAGGCTTCAAAGCAAAGTCAAAGTACGGGGAGATGCCCGAACGGTTGTAGGGAGTAGCGCAAAGTTCCTGTTCATGCCCGAAACAAGGGACTCGTCTTCGACTTCCGATTCCTATGTGTTAAGTAGAAACCGTATGTGTCAAGCATGATAGTAATGATGCGACTTGAAAGGGGCATTTGCCCATAGCTTTGTACCTATTGTTAGCCTGGCTTCCACTTTTTAACTCTTTTAGGAGAACCGATAAAAGAGAAAGAGCCCTCGCCAAAGACCGGAGAAAACACCGGAAAACAAGGCAAAAGACCGGGATTCGGGACCTGACATGGCCTTTTCCCTCGTATCTGGCTCTTTACCCTGAGGCTATTGACCCTTTGTTACGGGTCTTTGTCCCTGGATAACCGGTATTCAGCCCTGTACTAAGACTATTGCCGCTTTTCCCTTGATAACAGGTATGGGACTTCAATATGCCAGTTACACTGCAGCTATTGCTGCTCTATGCTCCGATCATGAGGGACGAATGAAGTAAGGAGCACCGATCCTTGAGCTAAAAGCTGCTTGTGTTTTCGTCCCGTGAATTTCTGAGCATAGACAGAAATCGGTGAACGGGCCTACCATATTGAGTTAAAGAGTTCCTGCTCCCGCCATTCATCTTATGAATGGGATCAAGGGAGCGCCTTTGTCTTGTAGCTTTATTTGCCGTTTCTTAGCCCCGTCCATTCATCCGATGAATGGAGAAAAGGGGCACCATTGTTTCTTGTTCCTTATCCGTTTTCTTTTGTCTTCGTTCTTGGCCCTGGCTCTTTGCCCTGTTATTGTATCTGTACCGGTTATTACCGTTATCCGGGTTCCCTTGACCTTACCCTAGCTCTAGCCCTTTACCTTTCCTTTACCCTTTTCTCTGTCCCTTGCCCTTTACCAAGGCTAGGATAGGATCCCTCCTCGAAGAGAACACTCCGACGGCGCTCTAGCGTGTTGTTGCTGTAGGAGGGCGTGAATCTACCTACGGGCCAGACGACACCTTCACTCAAAGCATTCAAGCAAAGATCTCCTCTCCCGCTCCTCGCTTTTATTCAATTATAAATAAAGAACCACTTTAATGGAAGATTGATTTGTAAATGAGAAAGAAAATAGGACTAAACTGAGAGTAAGTAGAAGAAAGAAAGATATTTGAATAGAGGAACATTAACCTAACCCTCCTAAAACTAGGATTTGTTGAAAGTAAGGACTCGTACTTCCAAGCGTCTCCAAACTTTGGTAGATTGTGGTTAACCAATCCAGATTAAATGGGTCGGCTTCAACCAATCGATCTAACAAATCTATAGATTGAGTTCCGCGAGGAAGTCGTATTCCCTCCTGCTGAAATAACGGCTTTAATACTTGAGTATCTAGCTGCTCTTTGAAAGTATCAGAAATACTTTCGTTCACTTTCTCTTGATAGTTGTCTAGAGTTAGCGTGGGGCCTCTCAAGCGAGAGACCCTCCACATTGCTAGCAAGGAAATAAAAGGAGGAAGTAGGAACAGATATGGTGATAAGATGTTGATTGCATAGGTAACTACAAGATCGGGTAGCATTTAATGTTTAATGTAAGGTTCTTATTATTCTTCTCTTCTTATTATTCTATATATTATAATAAACAGAACCCGAACCCAATCTTTAATGCAGATTTATAGCATCATTCAAGTAAATACAGATTAAGATCGTAAAAACATAAGCTTGTAATATAGCTACGCCTAATTCAAGACCAGTTAATGCAAGAACTATAAAGAAAGGACCTGTAGACCCTATGAAATAAAAAAGATCATTCATACATAGCATAGTCCAAGCGAACCCACTTAAAATCTTTACTAAACTATGACCGGCCATCATATTAGCAAATAAACGTATTCCTAAGCTTAATGCGCGAAAACAATGAGGGATTAGCTCAAGGAGTACTAAAAAAGGGGCTAAGGGAAGTGGGACTCCTGCGGGTAATGAGAAGCTTAAAAAATGAAGACCATTCTTTGCAAATCCCACTATAGTAATGCCAATAAAAAGAGAAAATGAGAGACCCAAAGTAACGAGAAAATGACTTGTTACTGTGAAGCTATAAGGTATCATACCCTGCAGATTACGAAATAACGAAAAAGTAAAAGTAACCGAGATGCAAGGGAAATACTTTTGTTTCACATTGCCAGAAAGACCACCTATTTGTTCGTTTACCAGGTTCGGCACAAAATCATAAATAAGCTCTAACACGGATTGACAAGCATTTCCTACTAACTTTCCTCCTCCCTTTTGAGTCACTAAATGAAAAAGAAATAGGACAAATGAGAGAATTAATAGAAGAAAGAAAGATGCATTTGTGAATGAGAAATACAACTTTCCAATTTGAAGAGGATAAAAGGGTACAATGGCAAATTGATCAAGGGGGCTCCTTCCCCCCCCTAATATCTGTGTTATATAGACAGATAGAGGACCACGTCTTCTGAGATCTTGTGCAACTTGATTCAGAAATTCGATTTCCCGCTCATCTCTTTCGATGGGGCGATCGTCGGCCTGGTTCTTGTCTAGAGCCTCACGTTCTTCGTCAACGAAGTCTTTAAAGGCTTCTTGGGGGGGAATTTCGGCGGCGTTTTCCGCCAAGCCAGGATTACTTTCAACTATTTGTTTAAAGAGGGTCGAACATTCTGTTCTTATTTCTCGAATAATTAAATCTTTATTCTCAAACTTTATCCTTCTGTCATACTCTTCTTGGTTTTGGTTTGTTGCCTCATTTAGAGTTCTTTGTAATTGATTCCAATACTCTCCTCTAGGTTTATTGAGTAGAAAGATTGAATCCTTATTTTCCAAAATTCGAATCCGATTTCGCATGGATGATTCGAGCCCGAGATCCCGAGTAATAATGGGCCAAGGCTCTGCCAGTACCCGTAGATCGAATGAATCTTCTGATGAGGCGTGTGATGGGCTGGAGGAAACCCCACTAGAAGCATATAATATTATACAACCACCGAGACTGAGACTGACCCAAAACATAATGTAGATCCTTAAATGAAAAAAAAACAGGCCAAACACAAAAAAGCAAAACATATCAACCAAAAAAACGAGAAAGCTCGATTTCTTATGAAAATGAAAATGAAACCAAAGCCGAAATAGAAATAGAAAGCTTAAAAAAAGGATTCCTAATATTATGACTTCTACTTCACTTGTCCCCATTATAGGGGCTTTCTGCCTTGTTATCAAAAAGGCAGTAGCGGTACCTAGCAACCTAAATATTATAGGTGCCATTTTAGAAATCATCACTTTCATTCTCTTTGCTTCATTCTTTGACTGCTCTGCTCCCCCAATGAAGGAAGACTTGTATTTTAGTCAATTGCCTTGGTTTTTTCCAAGAAAGGCATGGTAGTTGTTGGGCGTTAAGACATCTCTGAGAAGACATCTCTATATACGAGATTTTCAATAAGGTTTTTTGTTATTCAATATCATCGTAGAGTGATGATCGAGATCACCTAAAGGGGAACACCTGCTACGGCACTAATAAGAGCAAGACCTCGCCTATCTTTTTAAGCTTCTTCCATCATACTTTCCTTCCCTTGCTTTCCTTCATGGCCTACAAGAGGAGTCCGTTGAGGATGAAATCTGGACTTTACTTGAAAAGAAAGCGCTGGACTTAAGACTGGACTTCATATCTTGTCTTGCCAGCTCTGAAGCAGGGGGGTAAAGAGAAGTTCAGTCAGACGGCTCTAGCTATGGCTACCCGAAGCGAATGGCTGGCCTATGCCGAATACACACTAAATGGTGAAAAGAAAGCCCCTACCACCCCGAAATAAAATAGAAGTTTCTATTTTCCCAGCGCTACTAGGTGGCCGATAAGAGACCCCTTTAAAACAAAAGAGAAGGGAGCCAAACAACTGGGGTTATTACTTAACCCTACCATATGCCATTGCCCCTCATCAACCGAGCCCCAGCAAGCACCCAAGACAAGACAACTGGTATTGGAAACCTATCTTTTCTTTCTTGTGCTCTATCAATCGAAGATGAAAGACGAGGAGAAAGCATACAGGAAGCTTGCCCTCTTGGTATAGAAACCCCCAAAAGACAGCTAAGAAAAGGGTCCTTGGCCCCTAAACCCTAAACCTTATCTCAATCAGGAGGCACCTCTTTCTCGCCTTTTGAATGGCTACGACCCCCCCGGTAGTTGAAGATTTGATCATCGAAAAATCAAGCACTTCTTTTCACTTCGGGAAAAGATTTGATCAAACAATTCTTTTAGCCGCCCCCGCCAATCGATCTTTTGACCTAGGGAGCCAAGCCTCTATCCGGCCTATCAAACAAAGGGTCCACACAAGTCTTTCGGGGGTTCCATCTTTCTATAAGATAGCAGGTCAACTCAACAAAACTAGGCTGCTTCTTTGTTGTGCCGTCCGGTCGATCTTAAGTCTTTCTTAAACAAACAATCAATGGGGGAGGAAAAGAACTGAAACAGGCTGCTTATTATTCTAGCTGATCTGAGATCTACGCATTATCACTCTTTGGAAATTGGAAATAACCTAGGAGTATATATTACAAGATTATTCACTGCAAGCATTGCTATTCATTCCTGGCTCTGGGCCATCCTTGGGCATTATCCGTTGAGTGCTCTTCAAACCTGAGATTTCAACCGAAAAAGCTCCTTAACAGGGTTCGATATCGCCTAAATGAAAAAGGAAGCAGCCCTTTCTATATGTGCAGGCTCGCGAGAAAGTCTTTGGTCATTAACGACCTCCTCCCCGCCCGCAAACGTTGGCCGAAAGGCTCTTATCTTCCATGGATCACTAATCCACCACTATCCATCCGAACTTTGACAATAGGAGCGAAGCCTTCCCTCTCCGCCAGTACTTTCCTCTCGGGGGAACCGATCTGATCCGTCTCAAAATAGATCTCCTGGTGGTGGCGAGCGATGAACCAGGAACGAAGTCCAATCCATCTTCTGAACCAACGAGTGAATCGGTACATAATGTAATCGATTCATCGGCGAAGAAAAGCCCAACTCCTCGATCAAAGCTATCCCCCTGCTGGTCCCGTTCCCAATAGGATCTAATCAGCTGACGAAAACTCATATCTATCTCTCTCGTCTGATCCTGGCGCTTCGATTTCTGCAAGCTCACCTATTCCTTTCTCCGTTGTTCCCATGCCCCCCAACTGTGACTCGTGGTGGCTATGAGATGGCTTGCTACTGAGCTTCTTGTCTTCCATCTTTCTTTATTTTTATTGTGGGGTCCGCGCAACAAGAGCGCCTCCTCTTTTTTTTTTTTTTTTTAATTCGAAAGAGCGGGGTCTTACTTATTCAGGGGGGATGGAGAAAGATTCGCAATTGGACTATTATATATATTATAAATATATAAAGGATCTCCGCTCGAGTAGGTGCTTTGCTTTAGCCCAGCTCTAATCGATTGAAACTCTCTCTGTCTCTTTGCCCAGCTGAATAAGTATAAAAGACTCACTCGCTCACATCGTTGGACTTGAGCACTAACCCCTATTCTATTTATTCCCGACAGCCCGCTTTCTCAGTTCTGGTGATTCCCCCATTGGAAGGTTCTTTGGAGACTTTCTTCCTACATTCACAAATCCTTCTTTCCTTGGGCTTTCTGTTCTGCTTTAGTGTTTTTCTTCTGGTTGCTTTGCTCCCTCCTGAAAGCAGAGTAAAGGTCAGTTGAATGCGGGGACTGGGGAAACCGAGTAATCCAAAGGTAAATCCCTTTCAGCTTGTCTTTCTTTTCTTGTTGTTTCTTCCCCAGCAGCAGGTTCTCGAGCAGCCAAGGCAAGAATGCCACGAATGGTGTTTAGCAACCTGGAGCAAATGTTTTCCCTATCTCTAACTCTAACTCTAAAAGGGTTCGACTCAATATTCTTGAAGGAATCCTTTAGCTACTAATCTAGCTTTCTATCTCTCTACCGAGCCATCTGCTTTATGCTTGATCTTGTAAATCCACTTGCAGCCAATCGCCTCTAAGCGGAATAGAAAGATGATTTAAAGTCCCAGAGGTCGGGTCAAGGACGGGATCTAGTTGCATCTTATATAGTGATCAAAGTGGCCTCGTATATTTTCATTCATAAAGGGGCGTCTCCGTTTCCGATCTTCCATCTCCCTTAGTGGATCAAATCCCCACCTCAACTTATTCCCTTTACCATAAAGGGGATATTTAGTCATTCCTCGGCAAAGGCTAACCAATAAAGACTTTTCTGAGTTCCTGGGTAAAGCGAATAGACTCTCTTTTTTTCTCCGAAAGTTTTCTTTTCTCTATCAATTGGACTTTCCGCCTCTGCGGCTAACTTCACTCAAGGAGTGTACTTAATGGATTCTTCCTAAAATCTCTTCTTCTCATCAATGCGAAAATCCGGGGTTTATGCCCCCACTTCTGGCAACTACTCTCGGTCTAAGTTATCGCCCCAGTACCAGTACTCATTCATCTTTCCCCGACATGAACTATTGGACAAGCGTAGGTCCCAGGTACCACTAAGGCCAAGTCACTAAGCAGCAGAAATCAGCGATAAAAAACCGACTTCCGCAACTACATCTCAAGCGGCATTAAAGCTTAAACCAATGAGTAGGAAATCACCTAGTAAAGCCTGAACTCTCGCCGTAACCGGTCTAACCGATCCGCCCAGTAGCTTCCCCTGGAGTCCCAGGTTTTATGATACGAGTTGAACGAACGCACTAAAGGACCCGGAGTGGTTGATGAGATTGGTTTTACGACTGGTTTTCCCGTTCTGCTGAAGAATCTCAATCTTTTCGGAAAAAAAAAACGAGAGTTTTAGAGGTCTTACATGGTGTCTATCGTGAGGTGTCCCAAAGCCTCGTTATAACTAGTTTAGCCTCTGAGACAGGATCGTAGTTAAGGCCTGCTTCAGAAAGACGTAAAGGAGCAATAGAGCGAACGGGAAGAAGCGCCCCCACCTCATGCGCATGGATTTACCATTATTATATATAAATAGAATGCGATATACATATATAATATGTGATTGTCACAGGCAGCGTGAAAGCATGAAAGAAGAGTTTCCACTGGTTCTGGTCTTGAAACAGGAGATTTCAGCGGGTCAAAGCTCAGTGTCCACCGTACTAAGGTAGGTGAAGAGGTGAAGTTTACCGGGAAATGAAGCTTCTAAATAGACCATGCTCTTCCACCCGTTAATTATCTTAGGTAATGATGAAATACCTCTTCTTGATTGATCGAGGGGAAGCTGCAGAAAGGTTCAATCGATTGGTAGGCAGAGAAGCGAAGTGGTAGGAAGCTCCGATACAGGGAAGATTGAACTCCACGGATTCGGAATCGATGTATTCATGGATTTTAGACTCAACCAGGAATGGTAGAGGCATCTACTCCATGATCACAAGAAACGAAGAGAAAAAGACAAGTCAGTACACAGGGGGAATCGAAAACTGCGCAGTTTAATGTCCAAAACGGACCATTTGCGCCCTTTTTTGATGCTGTTCAAGGAGACGTAGACCCTCAACCGAAGGTTTCAGGGAGAAGTGAAAACTAGAAGAATTGAATGAATGATTTTCCGACGATGGTCTATTCCTTATCAACCATAGCTCGAACCAACCATTGACTTTATATATGTCATTTACTTGTGTAGGAGTCGCTGATCAATGGAGTCGGGAGGAAAGCAGGAGATTCAAACTTCTATTAAGTTGCCCGAAGCGTTAGAATATCAGTTTCCCTTTTAGATTAGTATTTAGTAGTTCTAACTTAGTGCTACAGCCCTTACTTAGAATGAGAAGCAGCAAGCAACTAATCATATAGCCTTCGTGTCTTCCCCTCTGGGACTCTTCTATTTATTATTTCTTAATTAAGGCCCGAGTAAGACTACATTCAATTACTAATTATGCAGATGCCTATTTCGAACTCTTAGCCGGTAGGAAAGTCAAGTAAGAAAGAAATCCCTGCAGCCATATCTTAAGTCAAGGAAGAGCGGACTTTAAGCTCTTTTTGTAGTCCTTATCTTTACAACTTCGTCTAAAGGTGCTAACTGTGATCTCATTTTCGTTTCAAACCTACTTTGTGATGGCATCAGGAAGATTACATGATGAGAAGATTCGGCCGGCCTATTTCGGTCAATAGAACAACATCTAGCTAATAGAGCTCATCCAATCTCTTCCCCTGGGAATTTCCTAAAGAATCAGACTAAAGAAAAGCCATAAAAGGTAATCTTCTCCTAAGGATCTTCCCGTCTCTTGTTCTTCTATTCTTTCGTGTGATGAATGAAACTAATGAAGTAGGCTCGTGGAAAACAAAATCTCATTAGATTGAGTTACGCGTCCTTCCTGATAGAGAGAAGAGAAGTAATTCGATTTAGTGAATTCCCGTCAGGTGAAATAGGACTGAAGTCAGACTGTAAGGCAGAAGCACTAGCCTCAAACCTATTCGCTCCTATCCAACAACGTATTATTTTATTTCTTATGGACCGCCTAGAAGCACTGATAAGAATAGCTCTGGCCTGGAGATCGTTCGCTCCTTAGTAAGGGTAGGTTAACTACTAGTCCTCAGTTATAACTGGCAGTCCTATTATTTTATTCCTGTTAGCTCTCTTTTCCCGGGAGAAGGTATCCTTATCCCCTAGGTGGCAGAGCAGCCTTTAGAGTCGAGTCTTCAAGAACCATTAGCGTAGTTTCAATAATCTCTTGTTGAAGAAGCTGGTAGAGAGTGATGCCTTCTAGTCAAGACATAAGTGAAATGGGAAGGGTTTATGAAAGGCATTTTTTTAGTAATAAATAAAGCATAGGATCCAAGACTGATCCGAGAATTTGAGAGATCGAAGAATAGCCTTTTTAGCATTCCTAGTTAAAGAGAAAGGTAGTCAAAGTAAAAGAAAAAGGGTTTGACCATTTCAGGTCGTAGATATCAGGTCACCTAACAGTGTCTTAGATTTTTTGCCTTTACCTTTCGGGTCTCACTAATCCCAGTTGGAAAAAAGCAATAGGAATCCGCGCCATTGGTACCATTCCTGCTTCTCTTGTTCCGGAAAAGAGGTTTTTCACAAAGATTGATTGGAAGACCCGAATTCCCCAATCGTTGTTTGAACTAGCTATGCGCTAAAGAAGCCCTCCCTAACCTATAGCAAGAGTAGTGCTACTAAGCGAAGGCGATTTGTGAAGAGCCCTTTGAATAAGATCTCTTTCTATTACGAAATTTAGAAGTTCGCTTCTAGGTCGATTCGTACCGTCTTTCCTAAAGGTCATGCGGGACTACTAGCCTTCTTTACTCTCTTTATATCCCTTCTTATTAACTTATTAAGAAAGCATAAAGTGAAGAAAGAGTCTATTTTCCAGTCCTTATTTGATTTTGAATATCTATCATTCTTGAGACTGCCTATTCCTTATATCTAAAAAATCAGAATTGGTAATCCTTAAATACTTATGAAAACGGTTAGTATGCTTAAATGACTTCCTGAGCGGATTGGCTATGCGGGTGCCCCTCGATACAAAGGAATTGACCCCGGTAAGGTAATAGGACAATTTATCAATCTCCTACAAAGACGATCGGGAATGGGGATAGACTGATTAACCTACCCTTGGAGAGCTGCGAATCCTTAGATTGCTACTAACTAGACTAACAGATAGAATGAAGAGAGTGCTGGACTTACATACGTTAGACCTTTAGGAAATAACGTATGTAATATGCCTACAGGCCGAATCGAATCTAGAATGAAAAGAAGCGGGTGTACCGATCCCAGAAAGCAAGAAGTAAGCTTTGGCGTAAAGGTTGAAGCTCATAGGCAGTAACCTAAGTTCTAAGAAGCTCCAATCATGCTGCTATGCTTAACATATGCAAATCAAACGATCGGAAACAATTTGCAATTTCGTAAGTAAGTCAGTGAACTTTTTCCCATGCTTTCCGTTGTTGACCAACCACAACTCTAAAAAACTTCGACACAAGAGAAGAGGACCGGGCGCTTGTATCTTCGGGATACGAGTTGGCGGTCTTCTTTAAGATAACTTAAATAAGACTCGTTTTATGGTATGGAGCAACTCATTGCTGATTTCGTTTCTAGGATGGGTTTGGCTCTGCCTGTGGCTATTCTTGTAGCCGTTAGGGCTGGCCGAATGATCCATCAAATGAATAGTCTTCATATAGAACCCCAAATTACGGAAGTAACGAGGGGTGTTCTTAAAGACAAAATAGTGGATCAACTCTCAATTCTTTTGAGAGTCTATAAAGATACAACTGAGGGTGTAAGCTTACCAACAGGAGTAAATCTCCAAGAGGTAGCCGAACATCTTTTGTTTGTAGACCAAAGAGTGAACCTTCTACACAATATTTATTTCTTTTGATCTTGTTTCTCAGGGAACACAAAGTGAATACTTTATCCAAGTTATACAATTACTTGGAGGGTAATCAGTCTTTTTTTCGCGACAAGAGCGGTTATGTAGCATCAACAGGAAAGTGATTTGGCAGTTGCTTTAGCAGCTCCTTCTCTAAGACCGTCTTCAATAGCAGCGCTTATTCCAACAAGACCAGCAAGAGCGGATGCTCACCTAAGAGCAGAAATGCCGACATCTTTCCACGTTCAAGCAGCTAATCAGTAAACGACTTCTCCGTCACTTCTTCTTATAACCTTCGTGCCCCATAGCTGCCATAGTTAGATATGAAAGTTATCCCTCTTATCCCCTATGCCCCTTTGTTTTTGTTAGAGAATTAGACTTAACGGTAAATCAGTCAAGACTTCCTTACTAAGCTTTCAGTAAAGTGTAAGGTAGGCTAGGCCTTCCCCATAAAAGATCTCTCCTCTTCCGGTGTCAACGCCACTCTCGCGGGGTATAAGGAGAAATTTCGTTCTCATGGCCCATGTCGAAGGGAATAGAATGACATAGGTCTCTGCCGATGCTGCTAAGCGCAGGGTTTTCATTAAATTCATAGATCTTATTAGCTTCTTCAATAGATAAGAGATCTATCATGCTTATTCGGAAACGTAAGGTTTAAGGATTTATCCTCCTTCTGCTCTTGGCTTCGTCCTTTAGTGATAAATATCGCTTTCGACTTGGAGCGGCTCACCCCCCTTGTCACTTAAGGGGAAAGCCCAACCTCTTTGTTTGAATCGCGATCTATGGCAATTTGACTTTGACTGAAACAGAAGTTGAAAGTCAGGTAAAAAATCTTCATCCTGCTAATCCGGCCATTTCCGAAGACACCAGCTGTAGTAGCTGTTCTCTTCCCTTCCCCGAAAATCAAATTTCTTGATACCCTGACCGATCGACAGGAGCGAGGAAAAAACCTTCATGCCATTGACTACTTTACTAAGTGAGGGAGAACGGAGATTGTTGACGATTTTAAACCTCCCCAGCAGCTTTGTCCTTCTATCCATCAATTGCAGTAAGAGTGGAAGACAAGTCGAGTCTATTCTGCCCTATCGTTCTATGTAGTATGAAAATAAGTCCCCAACAAGCAAGGGATTGAGCGTTAGCGAAAGCCGTTGCTTGTTTGATGGAATTTGTTGCTCTTCGCTGCATTATACGCCAATCCGAACTCAAAAATTCGTCGCCAAGGGAGTCTATGCCGAACTTCGCTGACTCACATACTCTACCTTGGTTGGTTCTTCATCGGAAAAAACAGAGGGTTTGCCGGTTTCACAGAGGAGATGTGCTGAGTTTCATGAAGTTATTAATCACTAAAATCTGATTTATTTGGCCTTCTAGGGCCCAGCTATAATTTGACTAATAGTCGTCATGGTCTGGCAAATAGTTGGGAGAGGTCTTTACAGAGCCTTTGCGAACCCGGAATGGAAATTGTTATTCCATGAAGCGAGGGTTCAACATCTACCTAGAACCCGGTCGGATCATTTTCCTTTGTTGAAACATTTATCTGGTTTACCTCCCCATCGCCCCTTTCGCTTCGAAGCGGCGTGGTTAACTTATCCTTTCCATTCCACATTCCAATAGGGTGGCTCTTTGGAAAAGATTGGTTGGTAGAAGGCTGTTTCAGTCTAGCTCCGGAAGCATTGTCTGAAGTAAGAATAAAAAGGAACACTCTGAAGTTCTTTTTCTTTGATTCCAATGACCGATATCGTACAAGACGGAAGTCATGAGCGATAGCGAAGATAGGTATAGGTCTTAGATTAGAGTGCCAGTGCCCCTCGGGAAAAAGGAAACCTAGCTATTCTTATTGTTCTTAAGAAAGGTTGCGGTAAGGGTGGGCGTAAATCGGCCATTCCTCAATCAAAACCTTTGGAACTCTCCGCTTGGTCATATTCAAAGAGGCAGGGCTAGAGCGGGGGAATTGGCCAATGCTAAGTCCGGTTATAGCGAAAAGGGAGAGCAGTCAAGCTAAAGCATTATGATCAGACGGGAAAGATGTACAACAACTAAAGAGGTAGAACAGTGGTTAGGGCAAAAAAATGTCCTAATGTTCTACCTCTACTCTAAATAGGTTTTTCCTGGTCCTTTCGAACCAGTCTTTCTAAACCTGGAAAAGGGGGCAAAGACGATGCCGGTGGAAAAAAAGAATAAGATTTCAAATGAAATGAAAAGTACCTTTCAAGCTGTACAAGGAGTAGCATCTGGAGTTCCCGACGCGCTCTTTTTCTCTCTGAACTAGGCGAGAGGCTCTCTACCGTTCATACTGTCCAAGGTAGAAGTCTTAAGGTCAGGCAGAGACAGACTGAGACTACCAATCACTGAACTGCGGAAGGAAGTTCCCTGGTTATCATACCAATTAGCAGAGCGAGTACCCGACACGAACAGAGAACAAAGTCGAAAGAAAGAAAATTCGGAGTTCCGATACAAAGCGTAAAAGCATGAACGGTTGACAAACGAAATCTAATAAAATAAATAGTGACAGATTACTTAACCGAAAACAGATCGGGATAGAACCTGTTGATGTACAGTGTTACTGCTGCTGCTACTACCTCTGATTCGGGGACCTCTGCCCCTCTCTAAGCGCCTACGTAGTCGACTATAGCTAATGACTTGTATTGTGTATCGCAATAGGACATCTTTCCGAAATTTGACATCTTGCCGGCAGAGACCTAGAAGAAAAGGATTTTGAGACTAAACCACTGGTGTACAAATGCCCACGGAAAGGGCGGAGTTCTTAAGACGACGAGTTAGAAAGGTAGGGTGATTTAGCAGCGGGTCCGGTAGCTCACTTGAACCCCTGCACGGGGCACATCTTGGTATTGAGGAAAGAAGACACGGCCCTCTGTGGATTCATAGATGGAATTCAGCTCGTAAACTCACTCCTCGCTACACAAGTCGCGTCACCGCATTCGTTCAGTCGGATCTCGCCAAAGCAGCGGTGATGAAGGCCGACACGATTGACCGGAACTGGAGTCTCACGAGGGATTTAGCAGTTCCGTGGCTGCATATTCAGTCGAGCACATGTGGCTGAGTCGCCCGTACCTGAGCCCGAGAAACTTTCCTTATACTGACCGAGAAAAACAAGTTCCAGAGGCATCTTCCATTCATATCGATTTGGGTTTTTCCGCACCATATTTTGATCTGCCTCTTCTTCGATCCGGAATTCCCAGCAAATCCCTGACTCCTCGAATACAATGGGATTTCACACCTGGCAAATCTTTGACTCTACCTCCTCTTATTAAGACCTTAGAATGTTCCTGCGAATTATGACCTTCGCCTGGAATGTGAGCAAATATATCATGTTTATTGCTCAACTGTACTTTGGCTATCTTACGTAGAGCTGAATTCGGTTTTTTCGGTGTTCTCGTTGAAACACGCGGGCATACTCCTTCCTTCTGGGGACATTGATCCAAAGCTCGAGTACGGTCCGTGCGCCGTTTTTCTTCTCTACCATGACGAATCAATTGATTTAATGTAGGCATCGCTCTTTCCTTTGTCCTTCCCCCCTATTTTTGCCCTATCACTAGTGGTTACTCCCGATCCGAAGCACCCCTTTTCCATTCATAGAGAGATCCAATCGTCAAAATCAATAAAAAGGCCATCATGGACCAAGATCCAAAGGGATCAATCTTGTTGGGAGGTACTGCCCAAGGAAAGGAAAAGGTGACTTCCGGATCAGGAATAATAAATAAAATTGAAACAAGATAAAATCGTATATCAAAACGACTTCTGGCATCACCGGAAGGATCGAAACCACATTCGTGGGCCGACAATTTTTCTGGATAGGTCGAACTATTGGAAGAAAATGGAAAAGGAAGACCGAGTGGAATCAAAGAAACTAGCGAACTGATCACTAAATAGATCAAAATAGGTTCAAATTCGGACATCACCACAGCACACTTCGTTCTTTCGCTCCTTGCTCGCGGAGCTACATACCGGAAAAAAAGAAAACAACAAGGTAACTCCTAACAAGAAGCAACAAAAACTAGGGACTTCGACTTCCGATTGCTATGTGTTAAGCATCTAAGTACTGTTTTTCAAACTTCCTAATAAATTGCTAAAACCCGGGTTTTTTTGATCAAAAATGCCCTATTAGAGAATTCACTTTACTTAAGATAAAACTTAAAATGAAACCTCCAAAAGAGCTTTTCCGAGGAATTGATGTCAAAAAGACGGGTTTTTATCGAAAAAGTTACGTTTCATATATCGAGGAAATGTGCATTTTCGACTCAAATCTTTAATACCAAACAATCTGTACCCCCACGTGTTGGCTTTCAGTGTTTGCATTCAACGGTTAGAATGCTAGTATGAATGCGATTGTTCGAGCTAAACCAAAGATGTGAGCTAAAGGAGTAGAAGCAGTAACCGCAGATGTCTTCTTCTTCGGCTTCCTGACCCAGCTGCTATCGCACCCCTTCTTCTTTGCCAATGGTAGAATATCCGGTGATTTCCTCACTAAGTCAATCTGCATTTCTTACCTCCGATTATACATTAGGGCCATTTTGCCAGTACATAACTTTCAAATCGACTATCTCAGCTAGGAAAACAGCTAACAATCTCCTGCTAATGAGCTAGGAGTTAGAGCTTTTCCTCCTTTGCAGGGGACTCAACAACTAAACAGCTTGGATGTTCTCTATCCCCTTGACAGACAGACAGATAAGGACTAAATCGCTAATGAGCTAACAGTTCGGTAGTTTTGAGCTACTTAGGAATAGTAGTCTAGCCAAATCAAGTAGTTGAATCAGTCAAGGTCTAGGGCGAGGTCTATTCGAGGAGTTCTGGAGGAGAACCTATAGAAGGGCTTTAGCGACATAGCTATTCAAAGCAATCCACCCAAGCCAATCTCGCTGGCAGGTAAGGAAAAACTACCTGCTTCTTCAACGCCAAGGCACCGAGCTAAGACCCCATCGGACATCTTGTAGTCAAAATTGCCACATAATTTAGTGAAGCACTTCAAGTCTTTCTTGGCCATGTGCACTGACGACACTGATTGCTTTAGTTCTTGAATCACAGCATGTCTCCAATCTCCTTCTTTAAGGACATCTTCATATAGCTTATCGTTAAAGTTCCATGAGCTGGAGTTCGTCGCTTGCTGATCTTATTCATCATCTTCGAACTTGATCTTTGAAGCTAGAGTGGTCAAAGAATCAGCATGTCGATTGGTAAACCTGTTGACATGGGTTAATTCCACATCAATTTCATCACACAGCTTCTGCACAAGGGACTGATAAGGTGCTAGGGAAATATCCTTCAGTGCGAATGTCCCATCTGTCTGTCGAACCACAAAATTTGAATCACCGACAACTTTGAACTTATTTATCTTCATTTCTTTAGCGATAGACAACCCTATCGTATTCGGGAATTATGCTTTCTCTTCTTAGAAGGAAGTTCCACTCCCAGCGTACCATCACCATCCATCGATCGGCCAAAACGAGGATTCGAACACGGCCCCTTAGCTCCGGCATTCCCCCTAGCTGCATGTCTTCGGGCGTTCTTGCTGAGATCAAATGGGCAAACTACTCACTTGGCCTGCCTTCAGTCAGACCTGAAAGACTACGAATTCAGATGAGAAAGAGAAAGACTCGCTGCCCTGGCCGGGTATTTGAATTCAGCTTGCTGCCCAAGCCTCTCTTTTCCACGCCAACACCGTCCCCGTCCTCAGACACCAGAGATTCCAATCCGAGATACAAGCTTTAGGTGCTAACCTTTTGGCTCCCTGCGTCTAACACTTGGAATTCTCTCTGAAACTGTAAAGAAAAAGTCGACTTGAAACCCTCATATCATATGTCCACCCGTGGGGCTAGGTTATTGTATATAAGATAGGGAAATCGTAGGTCGAAAGAAAAAGCCTTTAAACGGCCGTGTAAAGTAGCTCTAAAAGTCCTTTCTTATAGTCCTTTGCTTCCTTATCAGAGAGGGGGGAGACTAGCCTCATGTAGTTAGGAAAAGAAAAGGGTTGACCTTGGTTTTTCCAAGGAAGAAGAAAGGCAAGAAAGAAAGAGCACAGCCGAAACCTCAACCATAGAGAGACGGGAATGTCCTTATGATGCGGCGTTGGTTGTCGCATTCGATTGTCCATATCGGAATAGGTAGGCAGGGTCGGAGGTGGTTGAGAGTTGGCAAGATCGGTCCGTTGTAGTGAGAAATTAGCACTCTGTTCTATCCGGGAGATGCTTTTGCACGTTTGGTGGGCACTTTGAAATCGTAGTTGGTGGCGGGATATGATTCAGAAGATGCTGTAAGCTTCGGAGGTTAGACAGGTTGTAGAGGAATGGAGGCTCTTTTCCGCGCGTAAAGGTGAAGGAGCCAAGTTAGCTAAGGAGTGGCGTAGAACTTTTTAGTCTCAACTAGAACACCAAAAGCCAAATTCAGATCTTCCGCCTGCAACTCTTCCGTCTTGGTGCAGCTAGGGAGAAGCTAAATGAATTCCGTCATGCTCAGCTTTTTGAGAAGAAGAATTAAATCGTCGAGGAGGGGAACCCGAACCCCTGCATCTCTCTAGAAGACACCGTGGCAGAAGGAAGAACGATCGAAGCAAAGAGAATGAGCTTTAGAAGCATCTTTTCCCATGGCTCCGGAAGTCGGCTTAGGCCCTAATAAGGTAGTGAGCTTCTTTACTTTAGGCCAGGGATGAGTGGGAGAAAGCAGTCCAATCTTTTCATTCCTATATGGATGATAGAACCGCCTTCGACTGGTCAGCAACGAAGAGAGACGGGGTCGTCGAACAAGTGTCCCTGCTGTTGCTCCTCTGGTGAATTTAGAGAGTCAAACCCACAGGTGAGATTTTGCTAGTCCTTTGGTGAGAGTTCGGTAGTTTTGAGCTAGGAGTTCTGTGATTGCCGCTGTTGGCATAGAGGCTCTTACTGTGATCGTATAAGCTGCTATTGAAAAAAGCTGCACATTCATCTCTAGAGGAGCTTGTTCTCGAATACCCTCTTGCTGCAAGAAAAGAAGGGGTTGCTATTGAATCGTCTGTAAACGAATCTTAGAAGGGCATCTTTCGGACATTCAACTGCAATTTCTCTTTTCAGGGAAAGCTCTCGGATAGCTGGAAATTCTTTGATTAGGTGGTGGGTTATATAGAGTCGGTTGTGGTGGTAATAAATGAATTAGAGAGTGACTCTGTACATTATCTTATTTCTTTCTTTCCATTTGATCCGCTAAATGAAAGTGAGTCAGCTTTGATCGCTGAGTGGTAGCAGTCCATTCTGAGTCATTCCCAGTCTGAAGGAATAGGGCTTGGAAGAAGGTCAGAGGTAGTTGTTCCACAAGACAGATTTTCCATCATTTAGAAAAAGGAATGAGCAAGCTCCCCATTTCGCTCTCTCGTTCTTTGCTCATTACGTAAGACCTAAGCAAGTAGTAGATGTGCGTAAGCTGCACTTCTTGCTTGTAAGGAGCTTGCTGCCATTTTCCGAAGAGATGTGACCTTTCCTTTTCCTGATAGGTTCAAAGGTTTATAGAAAGACCCCTTCCATAGTGTCTGCTTCCGAGTGCAGGCTTGTCTTGACGTTATCCAGGAACTTGTTTAATTGCACCGTACCAATTCGAAAGCAAGCTGAGGACTTATGAGGAAGCTTACAATACAAGGAAGTTAAGAGCGACAATGCCGATCTGCAAGCCAGCCCTTCTGAATGATGCAGCTGTTCAGCTTTACCAATCTGAAGCTAGGCCCCAGGCAACGTTAGAGAAGAAAGGAAAAGGAAAGTTCGCTCTCAACAAGAGTCTAAAAAAAGCTCTGACAGATGAATATGGGAGGGTGGAAGATTAATGTCGGAGGTTGAGAGACAATATCAGAGACTTGCAGTTGGCCTAGGAGAGGCATAAGGAACTTCGGAAACAAGTGGAAAGGGCGGTTGACAAAGATTGAGTATTGAAACCCCGGGACTTTGTCCGCTTCTGTCGAATGGCTGCTAACCATTATATTATTCTGGGTGGATCTTGCAACGATACCCTTAGCCCAGTCTTTAGAGCCCCGGTGATAGATATTTTCTTTCACCTGGATAGAAATAGAATAAGGCTATAAGCAAACCATTGAGAACCCTATAGCCGCTGCTTCCATAAAAGCTCATCTGATGACTTCCTTTCTCAAGTCAATTTCCTTTTAGTAGTTGAGTTAGGGGAATGGTATGTAAATTGTCTAGTATTTCTTTGGCAATGCCTCCCGGGTTAGTCTCTCAGTTATTATCAGTAGATTAGGGGACTTCCCTCAGCCTCAGTAAATGCAGAGTAAAGTGCAGTTTCATGAGTGGCAAGTCTCTCTTGACCTTCGTCTTCCTTCCGCTTCCCTCTCCGAGCTGCTTGTTTTTTGGCTTTATTTGCCCGGCCGTCTTGGGAATCTGGGTAAAGGTGTTTTTCCGCTGGGGAAACTTCCACACGTTCTTCTGGGCGTTACGGGGTGCTGGCTTAGGTAAGTCCGGGGGAAGTTGTCCGCTGCCCGTGGATCCCGAAAGGGCATATGAAAATAAATAAGGACCATCAGGACGTCGAATCGTGGATTTTGTCCTAAAGAACTTCGATTTTCATTAATACTCATACTCCATTCGTAAGCCAGACGGGAACATCCGACTTCTGAGCGTGGGGCCCTATGCTTGCGAAAGTAAAGGGGAACTGCTCGGTTTTTGTCTTTTGTTGGCCGGGATACGAACCCGACGTGAACTTCGAAGGTTCTGAGCGGTCTTGTTGAGTTGGGAACGTGACTTAAAGGTGGTTGCCGATGGCGTAACTCGAGTCAAATTCCACACGTTTCGAGCGGCCTGGTTGTCCTTGCTTTTATGCTTTTGTTTTGCGGAACCGATGTTAGGTCCTTCCTCTGTGGAACGGCGAGACCCCATGAGCAAGAAACTTGCATGACTACGACTGATCTGTCCGGCCGCTGGGGCAAAGACGAAAAGGAACTCGAACTACTCTGTTTTCTGAGCCAAGTACGTGCCCCGGTTCCTTCCCTTGACCTGGTATTTGGCATTGGACCTTTACCCTTGCCCTTGACCCTAGACCTTGGCCTTGTCCTTGAGGGACCTTTGCACAGAAGAAGGGATTGGTGACCTCCGCTCGGATATGATATGCCGCGTAATACCTAGGGTTTGAACGAGATTAGCCAATTGGATTATATATAATAATAGAATGAGAACCAAGCCTCATGGCATCTTTGGCTCTTCTCTTTTCAGCTTTGACATGACATTGGCACATGGATTCTAAACCTTGGGCATTGCACGAATCCCCTCTTTCGGAATAGAATAGAGCGGGCAAAGCCCTATTTCTTCTTTCATTCTCGGGTAGGAAGGCGCTCGGGGAAGAACCAGCATTTAGCTCATCTTCAATCTACTTTGAATCAGGGAATTACCCCAAGAACAAAAAGAAGAGCTGGCGCATCAATCCCCTTGACTTGGGATTGAATTCCTCAGTCAGTTCAACAAAGGAAGAACAAACAAACAAACACTTGAGCAAAGCTGAAACACAAAGAAAGCAGCTCTTCCACTAGAGTTTACAGAAAAGAAAAGGAAAGAAATCCTGGGCTTCGGTCGCTTTGCTCCCCCTAAGGTGAATCAATAGCTACAGGGAAACAACAACTACAAGAACAAGGTCTACAACTCTTGGGCTGCATATTCCCTTCCTCTTGATCAATAGCTACATTAACTCAAACTAAAGAACAAGAAAGCTAGTTTATAGCTACTGGTTCCCATCCTCTTTGGCAATAGCAGCAAGAACTTATAACAAAGAACTAAAGCAAAACAAAGCTACGATTCTCCTTCGGCCTTGTACCCGAAGCGGAGTAAAAGGTTTCGAACCCCGGTACCGAAATCAAGAGAAAAATCCTACACTTCTATGCCTTAGCCGCAGGAGCTGAAAGCCAGAAAGAACAAGAAAAGAGGAGCGACCGGAGGAAGCGGAGAGGAATACTTTGACTTTAGAAGAGGAAGGCAGGGCCCTTAACATCTTCGGCTTAGCTCAATCGGTAGGCCCTTACTCTATTCCCTACTAAAGAAAGGAATAGTAGGGCCGGTTAGCTCATTAACAACAAGAACTCAAGGGCTACTGATTCGGTAGTCTGAGAAGCTCAGCTACAGGGATACCCCAAGGGGCTCCTCTACTCCATTCCCTCCTAAAGTATGGAATGGTCGGAGCGGGAACTCAGGAGATTAAGAACTAGACTTTTAAGGCCGAAAGAAGGAGCTCTTAGGTCAACAAGAGATAGAGCTTTCTCTGGCCTCTCAGCTTCCGACTCATAGCTATTTCTATTAGCCCGGACTAACTCCTTGGTTAAGGCCGAAAGAATACTTCTAGTAGTCTTCAGAAGAAAGGAAGAAACCCTCCGATTGCTGCTTTAGTTCCCCTGTTGATGGTCTTCCTCTAAAGGACGATTAACCCACTTTTATCTTATAACAAGAGTGGAGACCACCTGTACCTTCAAACAAGTCGGTCTATCTACAATCAATGATTCCGCTATTGGGACCAACGAAACTAGACTTGCACAGGCCACACAAGAAGGCCAGAGGTGGATGTGAGATTCACTACTTATATTAGCTACCCTCCGTCTTCGATTAGGCTCGTTCTACCTTTACTTTAAGGCATAAAGAAAGAAAGGCAGCGTCGATTAAAGAGCCCTAATGGGTTTATAAAACCTTCTTTATGGTTGGATGCTACTGAAGATGCTACTTCAAAGGTTTATGTCGCTTAGCGAAGAGCTATGGAAGATGAAAGACCTACTAGTCCCATGTTGGTTGGACCAAGGGAATTGACTACAATACAAGGAAGCCTTCTTTATTTTATTAGAGCGAGAAGCGGAAAAGAAAGTCTATTTATCCGAAGACACGTCGAAGAAGACATGAGCCTCCTCGCCTGAACAACTTGAGTTCTAGAACCCTTCTTTCTTGCTATCCAGTAAAAACTACACCAGTCCTCGGATTGAGCTACGCCCTTTGTGTGAATAGTTTAAATAAGCTTCTGCTGGTCAACGATCTGGCATCAGCCTATTCTTAAGGGCGGTCGGAACTTCTATCGGACAGCTTGGCGAAAGGTCTAGTCGAGACAGGGGTTACGCAGCTTGGAGTTCTTTCTTTGCTTCCCCTCTCTTTCATCAATCCCTGCCAATCCTGGGAAGTCGGATGTCGGCCTATCCCTCGGCCACTAACTATTTCGCTATTTCGATTTCTCTTACGATATTTCGAGTTGGATGAAAAGAGCATCGACGGAAACATTCCTCACAAACCGGTCCTACTAACTCCGTATCAACTACACCAGCAAAGCCTACAAGCGGAAAGGCAGTCTCTACGTAACCCTTCTCTGGTCCGTGATCTATCTGTACTACCTCCGTTTGGTTCCCAAAGTGATTTTCGTTTTCTCGGTTGTTTTCCGATTTTCATTCATAACGGCGAAGGACATGCCTTGTTGTCGGACTAGGAAAAAGCGCAGCTATTTCAGCTATTGAAGTAAAGCCTCTCTTTTTCTTTCGAGAGGGGCATAGGAAGTGAAGATCTGAGATTGCATTACACGATCTAAAAGAGCTTCAGAAGGCTGGCCAGCAGAAGGATAGCTAGAGAAGTGGGGGATTTCTTCAAAAAGTGCTTTCAATAAAAACAGGGAACAAGCCCAGTATAGGGCCTTTGCAGGGACCAGTTCGGAGTACTCAGTGGTGAGGAAAGCGAAGGTTTCTGAAGCCAATCGATCTTTTCATTTATGAAATGCATCTTCTTTCTCAATCAGTACGAAGTTTCCATACCTGCCGTTGCCGGGCTTCACGGGATCGCCAAAGGCCTGATCCGCACTGGAGGTCCTCTAACGAGAACTTTAGCTCACGGGCTAAGCCTCTCCTGGTCGTCAAGTATTGTTATGTTATCTTCGACCGATTGAAAAAGTTATCTGAGACTCAGAACATCACATACGCAATTTCTAAAATGATAGAATCTGACCTTAACAAGGAAGATCATCGTACCGAAACTCGTACCACCTTGAGGTCATAGACACCAGTACTCCAGTACTAAACCTTTAGCCAAGAGAAGACACTGGGAAAGAGACTGTAATCGCCGCCGAGAAGAAAGATGCTGTGCCGGGTGACTGGAATCCTCTGAGGTCAGCTGAACAAGCTGACAATCGGCAGAAAATGCTGAGCAAAGCTGCTGGCCTGAAGAGTGAGGCTGATCCGTAACATCAACTGCAGAAGAATGAGGAAAAAGTTTATGAACAGGAGAAGGCCGCAATACATCTCCATCATCATTCTCCCCCGGGGCTGATTAATTAGGTTAAGGAAAATATGAGGCGACTCCATTTCCATTAAAGAGAGCATTAAGGATACATCGAGTCTCTTGGATTTCACGTCATAGCATCTATACCCGGACTGAGCATATCCAAGAAAGACACAAGTGGTTGCCTTGGGGACAATTTTTCTATTAACTGCGCAGGAATATGAACAAAACACGTGCATCCAAAGACTCGAAAATGCCTATAGTACAGTACTGCCCCAGTAAGAAGTTCGTGAGGCTGGATGGAATGAAGCTTCTTCCCCCAAAAAAAGGAGAGAGATGTCCCGTCCCTTCTTTATGCACATCTACATAGCCAGACACAAAGGTGTACAATCCGGTCAAAATCTGCGGTTCTTTAAGTTCATTCATTGTAGGGTCTCTTACTTGTTCTAGTGGCTCTGGCAAAGGCCAACCGAGAGGGGAGAACGAATGGCTTAGGAATCGACCGGTTCCGAGCAGACTCGTGGAGCTGCAGCTTGGATTATCGTAGAATAAGAGGAGCCGTCTTAGGAAATGACTTAGTTTAACTTAAAAGACAGATGCCGCCGCTGCGAGGCGAGGGAGCAACTTGTCTGGTTTTTCGGTGCACTCATTCCCCTTACGAGAATGAAATGAGGCCCCAGCTTGACTCGAGACCAAGACTCCTTACAACTCGCACCAATAGCGGCACTGAGCGGCCGGAGATTGATGGAAAGGGCAGCCCTTAGCCCCTCTCCCCCCCCTAGCCGCCTACCTACTCGTGTTCGTAGCTCGATCGGAGGTCAAGACTGTGGTCCGGCGGAAAAACAGAAGTCATCCGTATGTTGTGATACGTGAATTGCTCAGTAGTGCTTCGCCACTACCGTAGCTGGCGGAAATAGCTTAATGGTAGAGCATAGCCTTGCCAAGGCTGAGGTTGAGGGTTCAAGTCCCTCCTTCCGCTCCTGGCTTCGTCGTTTAGTGGTAACGAGTGGAGTACATAAGCCCCTTTAGAGATAGAGATAGGGGGGACAAGGCAGCCCCTTGTTTGTATAGGGTTCCAAATCTATCTTACTAATAAGAAGAAAGGGGCAAGCTAAAACAAACCTACTCCTAACAAGTGAAAGTTGCTGTTGACGAAGTTTCATTCGTTGCAACGAACGTACCTCTCCCTTTTTTTCTTTTCTGGGGGTTGAAGAAAAGCAGGTTCTTTAAACCATTACAGATTCAAAAAAGAAAGAGAAAAGAAAAAAAGGGCGGGTGGCATAGGGATCCTTACCAATAAATACAACTTGACACCGCATCTCTTCCTCAACTCATTTCGACCCTGTGAGATCTTATGCTTTAACCCGAGGGAGATAAAGTCCACTCCTAAATAGAATAGGTTTTGGCGTTCCGAGCCGTCCAATCGATTGAAACTGCAAAGTAGCTACTTTCCCTGTGAGGCTAAAATCATGCTACATAACTAGAGTTTCAAACCCCAATAAGGGAATCAAAAGTCTTGTTTTTCTGTACTGGCATCGATGTGCCTGATGTGAGGGTCCACTAAATACCAAAGAGATAGGGAAGATGGCGGATACTCTTCGAAAGAGAGACCTTAATTTGGCTTGATTAAAGGTTGGGGTTGGGCTTTTACAATAGATGGGATTCGATGCTAAAGAGATGGCTATGAGCCTAGCTTGCTTCCAGGAAGAGGATATTCTAAAGGCCGCAGCAGCTATTGAATCAACTATTCTTATTCAAGCTTTCTTGACGTCTTTCTACCTTACATAGAGCTTTCTATTCGCCGGTCGTTTCCAGATCTTGCAAGCCGCTGGCTGATCAAGGGAACCAATATCTGAGGCGAGGCCTTATATGATATGTTGGGAGATAGTCGATTAGTCCGCTTTGCCTTGTTGATAGGATATGTAGCTCTTTAAACCGTTGGTTCCTTGGTATTGAACTCTTTCACTCGGCTTTCCGGCAGATGTACGTACTTCACGAGCTTGGTCAAGGTAAAGAGACAAAGACAAGGGACAAATACCAGGTACCAAGGCCTTGAAGTTACAGATTCAAATAACTCGAGAATTTTTGGTTGAATTATGATTCAAATCATTCTATGATGAAAATAGAATAACCACCTCTTTATTTATCTTATGTACATAGCAGGTATACAATCCACTATAAAAAACGTTTTCTCAATCTAGAATAGAAGGGTGAGGGAAGAACAACGAAAACGAGGGAGCAACAGAACAGGAAAAGACACCAGGGGAGGCCGAGCGCTTCCTTACTTAGTAGTAGTTGACTCGAGCAACAACCAAGGGAGCTCAAGCAACGAAGAACTCGGCTGTGGCAGCAAGACATCAGTACACGAGGAGTCGGCACGTACATTCCTACTAATGGAATGGCGGCACAGGATAGGCGCAAACAACAAACAAAGCAAGAACGAAAACAAGGAGCTTTGTTACACCCGCTGGTCGGTAAATCCGAATTCTTGGCCCAACCCCTAGTTTTTACATCGAAGTTGGCAGCCGAATAACCGAATAAAGGGGGCGCCTTCCCTAACCTAAGATTTAGAGGGATAGGGCTAAACCTTCGACTTCTGGCCCGTAGAGCGCCTTCTCTTTGGTAATTGGAAGTAGGAAGGTATGGGGCTTGGATTGATGCATGGTAGGATGCCAGAATGTATTCCTTTCGGAGAGACGGGTTCAAGTTCGGCAGTTAGACTAGTTAAAGGCTGCGAGATAGGCCAGTTTAAGTAGGCCACGCAAAGAGAACATCTGATTGAGATTCATGCCATTGACTTGTGGTTGGACTTCCCTGGGCGGATGCCCTTTCTCCTTTAACCCTTCTGCTTGTGGCCTCGCCTTCTTCATCAGAAGAAGCAAAATGGTTGGAACAAGAGCCCCTGGTCAGACCTATGAGACTACTCGAATGGGGGCTTTTCATTAAGGGAAGGGGGAAGCGACACCTTTTATACTAACTATTTTGTGTACGAATTGACTCTGGTGATGGATCAGGGTTAGAACTAGTCTGAAGCTTGTCAAAGGGCTTTTGACGGTTTGAAGATGGCGGTGGTGATTGAGCCGGTGCTGAAGTTGCCTGAGTTTGATAAGCCGGTTGAAACTTTCGCTTCTGGCAGAGACCTTGACGGGCTGAGCACTTGACCAGTTGGTGATGCAATTGGCAAGTGAACAACGAGTCTTGGTTGAAGACTCAAGCTTGTGGGCTTGGTTGCTTCTTAAGGCTTTCCTGCTTGCCTTGCTTTCGCTTAGCCTTATCTTATAAGCCTTGCTTTCACTAAACTTACTTAACTTGTATTTACTTGACTTCATTCTACAGCGGCGCAACCCACAACATTGATTTTATTTTCAACCCGGATTTACAACCACGCCTAGTTCCCTTAGTTCCGAGTGCCGGTAGGAGAACTGCGGGTTAGCTTTAATAGTTCTGTTCCAAGCAAGCTCAAAGCCAAAAACACAAGCTGGTGAACCTGAACCTTTCCATCCAACCTGTGGACTTTGAGGCTGTCTTCCTCCCATGATCGATTTCGACGTAGCGGCTCACGCCTGACCGGGTTTATTTACTTGCTATTATAGAAAGGCGAGAATAACCTGCATTCAACTCTTAAGGGAACGAGGCGAACCCAGGTGGGCGAGCGAGTGGCAGGGCAGGAACTCCTTGGATTAGTATTGAGGGGCTGGGAGAGGAAGAGATGAACTTACACTAACAAAGGAAAGCTTCTTCATTCTATACTGACTCTTAAAGTTATTACATAGTTGTTCTAATAAATAAGATAACAACAAAGCTGAAATACCGATAACTCAAACATAGCATGTGAACCGATCGGAATTTACATGAGTTATAGAAGATATTACTAGTTCTAATGAGATTCCTATACTACGGTAGAGGATTCATGGTTTCAATAGCTGGATGGGAAAAGCCTTTTACTTGTCGGATATCATATTAGTACAGCTATCGAGTGGGTGTAGGTTGCATTCAAGCATTAAACCATACAGACGTGCCTATGGTCAAAGTCAAGGAAAGCGTTGATTTCCCGATAGGCAACGAATATGGTATGGTTTTCTTCACTTTATCTCTTGGGACAAAAGGAAAGCTTGAACCCATAAGAGATGGTTCTTAGGCTCACTATTTTTCTTTTATTTCCATTGGCCACATTCAAATGATACAGTACTCCGTACGGATATAGAAAGAACCGCAGAGAAAGAACAATCTCCCAGAACTTTCCAATCCTGTGTATTGCAAGTGCTCTTGTTTTTCAGCCCACCACGATTCCCAGCTCTTGGTTGCTGGCACACCAATACCACTATGACTACTAATCCATTTCGATAAATCATCCCAGTCTTCTCAAGCTCCTCTACGCTCCCTCCGGTCGCTCCTCTTGTACAACTTAGAACAAGAACTCAGTAAGTATCAGTAAGCCGTAGGACTATTGATACAAATTGAGGAGATATTAGCGACTCAAGAAGAAGGCTGGGTTCGAAGAAAGAAAGGAGAGCTTGCTGGTAGCGCCCTAAGACAGCAGAGGTAAAAGAGCTCCTAGCCCGAATTCAAAGGTACTTATGTAAAGGGAAGTTTTTTAAAGACTCCTTCTTAAGGAAGGGAATCTCAAAGAGGTTGGTGCAATTCTCTATTACTGAGATCCCCCATACATTGAAGATTTGAAATCTAGGGCACAGAAACACTTAACGATCTCGGGATCGGTATACACATTCATTAACGGCCGGACATGAACATCCAATTCTATTTCTTTTTCCTTCGCTCGTCTAGTCGTTTAGGCCCTATAAGGCCCTGTTGATTCTCCCTAGCTAGTAGGGGCCAGAGGGGGTGTAAGGGCAAAAGAGCAAGCGGGATAAATTCTAAGCTGTGGCACCAACAAAAGAATATGGCACCGACAAATCATATTACTGACAAACGAGCCTTTCAACGCCCGGCCAAACTAACGATTAAATGTATTTACTTGCATACGGTTCAAAAGATCTTCCCTTAGCCATAGAAGGCTTGGACAGTAGCCCTGATAATATGAGAATCTACGAAACGAAATGGAATAAGAGAAGATGTCTTCGTTCAGGTGAGAAAGAAGATCAATAGGCCCTTGCCTCGCCACAAACCGGAACCAGCTGCGGAATAGGGATCATACTCAAGTTTCTAAACCTGTTCTTACTTTTTCTGCTGTTGTGGAAGAATCAGTCAAATGAAATCTATTTAGGCGAAAACCGCCGATAGACGTCCCAAATGTATACAAATGTCTATCGTGAAAGGGTCACCACTCATGTTTTACAGTTAACGACTTTGGCCGTACAATTGCTTTCTCATTTCCAACGGGGAATCGATCGATTCGATTTACACGCCTTTAAAGTAAAGATCAAGCTTCGGCTAAGGTACAGTACAATAGTAATAGTCAGGAGAGTCAAAGACTCAAGCTCGTAGAGGAGAGCTCAAGAGAAGAAGGGAGCTACTTACTCTGCTGTTGCCGACTATACTATCGAATTGGCGGGACGGGAAGCTCAACATCAAAGAAAAGCGGCTCAAAATAAACGTTTTAAAGCTCTGATGTACAATCGCCTCCTCGACGTTTTAAACTAGAATAATTCGCGATTCAGGAAGGTTAGCTCTTGAACTCGCAAATCTAATCAAGCGGAGTAGAGGAATTGGAAAACTCACTAGGCAAATCCCAATATGCGAAGGAACAAATAGAGTACGAAAGGGGCACTAGCTGGTAGGGGGCTCTTAGCCAACGTTTACCGTCAAAGCCTTCCACAGATCACTCACCTACTTAGCCGGAGACAAATGATCAACAAGCAGAGCCAGCTCCACTGATTCACCTTGTAATTGAGTCAATCTTGCTAAATCGGCCACAGTTACCTCCGGCTCAGCTCGACCAAAGCAAAGGAATAAGAATAACAGTAAGCCCTTATTAAATAAAAGAAAAGGGTAAGGCGACGCTTTACCTTACCCTATTGCTAGCATTAGCACTACCTCGACGTCCCCCAGCTGATTCTGATTCCAATGTCCCATCTCTTTGACTAAACTAACTCGCCACATTCAAGCCAAGCGTAGGAAAGTGATCGACTTCAGATGCTAATGTCGGATAATCGGCTTCTCTTCTTGGCAGGGAAGGGGTTAGTAACCCAAGAAAGAAAGGAACTCTTTAGCTCTGTAACCGCTTCAATCAAACCCTCAAATCGAAGCTGCCTTTAACAAAACAACCTGAAAGCCGGCCTTATGGCGTGTTTTTGCAAGTGAAAGAAGAAGGTGTACCACCCATCACCTGTATTTTCCTTTTCTTATCCAGTCTATTCGTTCTCTCTTCTCTTCCTTTACTGACTCATCCATTCTCCTCCCTCTCCTTATCGGTCGAGTCATTCCTGCCGGACTCCCTTTCGCTATTCCGCTATAAAGAGAAGGCTAGACCTAATGCTTTGACTTTCTTGTGCCGATTGCAGGTTCCAAGAGAGTCTGCTTTTGGAGGTTGCTATTCCGAGTCCGCCTTGTGTGCCTGCCAGTTTCGGGGAGTACGAGACGGGGTGACCCACATAGCGATCAGAACGAACTAGCCCCTCGTTTCACCGGTCAGTCTAGGAAAGAGGTACCAGATTGCGAGCTCTACGGCCATTAAGATAAAGACGTATGAAAGGACTATGCCCTCCATGAAGGGCACGACATGGCGGTCAGCAGACTGGGCTGAAAAACTCTGCTCAACCACTACGAAAATTGCGTAAAAAGAAGATATTCCGGAATATACCCTGGCTTGAACCGAGCAAGAGCAAGATACTCGGCTTATAGGTCAGTAAGACGTACCAACTTGCCTACTCACTGTACCATGGGCTCTCATGCTACCACCGACTATTGTTGCACAGAGACGAAAGAGAATCGGTCAAGCCTAGCGCTTAATGCTTCTAGCTCTTCTTGACTGAACTTTGCTCGCCTCTTGACCTGGCCCGGTCGGACCTGGTGGGAACTACTACATGAGCCAACACCTTTTCAAAACGAGAAAAAAGGAAATTAGCTCGCCGGCCACAAAGGAAGCTAATGGTGCTGCTGACCTCACCCCACCTACTTTTGTTAGATACCAATCAGGGGCTGATTCACGTCTGGTATTAATATATTAATATAACGGGCAGGCAGCGCTCACTACTTCTATATATTCTATAGAAGTGAATATGAGAGAAAAAAGCTCTTCTTTCACATAGTGGGAGGCTGGCCTTCTCTCTGAAGGCTGCTCCTATTCATATTCCAATCCGTTATATTGCTTATATCTTCCTCTCTCTTTGGTTCTCGAGGTTCTCAAGTTTCAATCCCGATGTAATGGATTGGATTTCACCCTCGCGAGAATAGCTATATGGCTAAATTGAAGCTTGTCGGAGGTAAATCGCTTTCTTGAGCTTGCATACCAATTCCTAGGAGAAGAGAAGACTGGAGTTGGAGGAGCTGCGGGAAAATGGCGTCAACTCCCACTTCTTTCGCCAGTTGGTCAAGATGCGAAAGAACTTTCTACTCTACGGATCTTGGAATTTGGTTTGACTGAGGCTATTGCTCTATTTGCTTTAATGATGGCCTTTTTGATCTCATTCGTATTGTCTTTTTTTCGAAGAAAGAGGTTCAGCTATCTTTTTGAAGGCGATAGTTCACAGTGCTTATTCTATATATACTTGAAAGGCCAACTCATGTTTCCACTCTATTTTCATTACGAAGATGTATCACGTCAGGATCCGTTGCTCAAACTGAATCACGCCAACGTTATGGAAGTTCCTGGATTATGTAAAATAAGAGTAGTACCAAAGGCAGCACCTTCTATCAAAAATGGAAAATTGGCTATGGAGATTCCGTGCGGTCAGAAATGTTTACAGACACAGAGGTCTTCGACAGGAAGGGAGTTTCGATCCAATCCATTCTTGGGGTCAAATAAAGACAAAAAGGGATATGTCAGTGACCTAGCACGACAAAGCACTCTCCGAGGGCATGGAATGTCTAATTTTTTAGTCAGAATCTCCACAGTAATGTCTCTATTAGATTCTCCGGTCGAAATACGGGAAAACTCTATTCAATTCTCGATGGAAACGGAGTTTTGCGAATTCTCCCCAGAACTGGAAGATCATTTCGAGATCTTCGAACATATTCGAGGGTTCAATGTGACTATTGTCACTTCGTCCAACACACAAGATGAGACTTTACCACCGTGGAGCGGCTTTTTGCAAAAAGATGAGGGGGAAACTCAGTAAGATGTCGGAGAAGCGAAATATACGAGATCACAAACGTAGATTGCTCGCGGCTAAATATGAATTGAGACGAAAGCTTTATAAAGCCTTTTGTTTTTGTAAAGATCCCGATCTTCCGCGGGACAAACATCGTTATAAGTTGTCCAAGTTGCCAAGAAATAGTTCCTTTGCACGAGTAAGAAACCGATGTATTTCCACGGGTCGCCCCCGTTCCGTATATAAGTTCTTTAGAATTTCTCGTATCGTTTTTCGCATCTCGAGGTCCGGCATAAAGAAATCGTCTTGGTAGCAACCACAAAAGGGTTAGCTCCGCAGTTAGTCTACAAGCAAGGTAAGTAGGTCCATTACCGGCCGGCTTCGGACCGAAATAACGGAGTAATCCCTTGATCTCGGATCGGAGATGCTAAGAGGGCGGGAATCGAAGTGGGGGACCTCTCTACCGCCTCCTGTCAAGTATGCTCCCCAGACATAGACTCAGTACAGGGTAGTACTCTTGGAAAGATAGAATATCACCGCGTGAACATAACATGTTGTTACGAATGTAACTCCCTCCCGAGGGATCGACCACTATTCTAAATAGAGTAAGGCGGAGAACTCTTGTTCATTGGAGCGCCGGAGTGCGGAGGTTGTTCCCATCAGAGTGTGGGACTGAGCCTTCCGAATGAGAAAGAAAAAAGTCCCTTTACCAGCTATTTTTGGGGTCTCTTATAGAAGCGAAGAGCAACCTCCTTTTTTAGAGTTAGTCCCTTTCTTGTTCTCCAAAGGCAGCCATTTCTTCTGACCTTACGAAAACCACTAGGAAAGAGCTATCAGAAGACTTAGCAATATGATCAAATGAATCCCTTGTAAAGTCTCTGAGTTATGATATATCAATAAAGAAAGTGTAAGTTTTGACCCACCTCTTTTAACAACCGGGAGAGAAAGTTGGAATACACTATCGTAGAGGGAGAAGGTCCCTTGCTAAACGAGTTCGATTTACGAGTTTACTTACTTTCGAGCTTGATTTAAGATAAAAAGTACACTCCTGGCCTTGTTGCTAGTCTACATTCTTAAATCTCCTAAGCACATGAGGTATTCGCTTTGATTCTCCTTGGTATATGTATCCCTTGGGAGTGAGGTGATGCCGATAGAACGCAACGTCCTTATATAGCACATTTAGGACTGTCCAGTTGCCGAATCGATTGTTGCTAGGCATTCAACCTGATCATCAACAGCCCAAGTATGGACTATGTTGGCAATACCGGCTTTTCGCTTTTTTCATTTCATATAGCTTATAATATAAAGTGAGCAAGTTGATTTCCTTTCCTAAGCTCGACATTGAAAGCCTACCTTTTACGTTTTATATAGCTTATAAATGTGCCTTTTCTCCTCAACAGTCGGGAAGCTCTCAGAGGCTCCAGTTCTGAGCTAAACAATTTAATATGGTATAGAAGGCCAGAATTCTGCCTTTTAACGAGACGTTGCTTTCTGAGGTCATATCTATCGAAAGGGGTGTTGAAACATGCCTTAAAAGCCTCTAAAATAGGGGGTTGGGTTTGATACCTCGTCAAGTCGGGTTAGTTCCGCTTCTCCACTGCTGAACTCTCGTACTCGGTAGCCCCTGACAATCAATTCGGACAAGCCCGATGGTAACTCAAAAGGCAAAAGTTCGTCCTTCTCTAGAGAGGCCTACACGGACTAATAGCAGTTTTCTTCTTTTTCTTTGACCAAGGAACTCTTCCGTCTTGGCTTTCTTCTTACTTAGCTTTTGGCAACCCATCTGGTCATTTCCTAGTCCAAAGTTGGCATTTGAAATCTTCTTCATTATGTGCCATGAGTACCAATTCAGCTTAGTAAATCAGCAATAAATGAAGGAATTTCCCTGTTGAAAAGTATGTGTAATTCGGTGATGCAAGATGGAATTATCCCTCCAGTGAGGGCAGAAGAAGTATTCGATCCTTAGATTTCAAAACTGGATTTCAACTTCTAACTTAATCGAAAAGAAGTGAATCCCCTCCTATTTGTCCAAGGCGGATGTCAATTTCTCAAACCGAAGTCTGGGAATTTCACCAATCAACCACGGGAATTCAGATCATAAGTCAAAGTAGGAGTCAAAAGTAGCTCATTTCTTCCTCTGTAACATCAGCTGCAGGAAAATACGCTGCAATAGAGTCATCCCTCGAGCTTTGGTTTACACCCGGTTGTGTTGTGAGTCCCCCGATTTACTATCGTACCTTCTAACCTCTACTTCAAGGTAGCTACTAAAGCTTTCCGGGGCGTATCGAAGAGCTCGCTTTCGCTAGGCTTCTTTCACTTCCGGTTAAGAAAGGCAAGCCGGGCCAATCCTAAACAAGAGAAAAGATCACAGCGGCAAGACCTAAGATAAATGAGGTCTTATCGAGCTCGAGCCTTCTTCTTTATCTTCCATCTGCAAAGAGGAAAGAAAAGCGAACTCCTAAAGCAAAGGGAAAAGCAAGCAGTCTCTTTGAGACCTCCCTCATTCAAGATAGGCACATGGATTCTTTAGCGAGAAGGGCATCAGAAGTCAGTTCCAGGCGAGTCAAAAGAAGGTCCTTTCTCCCGTCGTTCTTCAAGCTATCCCGCGCATCCAAGCGGTAAAGACCATACAGGAGTTTAATGCTCACGGAAATGAGTTTTATTTCCCACTTGCTTTGCGGGAATTGAAAGCCTCTTTGCTATACTAGCCCTTGACCTGTGAGTGAGCCTAGACTCTCTCTATTCGAGTGAGTTCCACTTCTCTTGAAGCGTAATACCCTTACTGCTAGTTTCCTATTCCCGAATCTAAGGGTTAGCTTTCTCTCTCTTAAAGAGGGTCTTAGTTGCGCTTTCCTCAGACAGTTATTGCCCTTACGGGGTACCCTAGCTAGATTCAAGTTCTCCTCCCAGGTAAATGCATTCTTTTAATGAATACCCGGTAGCAAAGGATCCCCCGAGATGGAACAACTTCTGACCCTGGCCAGGCTTAACCACACTAAGATTGATTCAGTCTATCTAATTGGAAGACTGCTATTGAATTAGCGCTTTCAAAGGTGTCTTTTCGCGACTCCACTGCTATTGATAAGTGCAGCTAACCTCTTGTTAGCAGCTTCTCCCGTCCAGGATTCAGCATTCTTGGATTAGGCTTCTCTCTTTAAGGCTGGGCAAAAGCATTGGTTGACTTTCTTTCTAAGAGTTGGAAGCGAAGGAACTGACGTTCTTCCCGTTCTGCTTGCTCCTTTAGCTCATCAATGCCTTTATGCTGTCTATTTGAAAAGCTTTCCCTTCCATGGCAGGCTTCAACAGAGTAGGAGTATCCAATTGAACAAAAGGTAGCTCAATATATAGGGTATTGAATGAGTCCGCTAGCTAGCTTCTGCGAAAGAAGGACAAGCGTAACGCTTTACGCCCCGCTAAAGGGAATCGAAGCACTCCCTTCGTTCTTTGATCAAGCAAGGTCTTTCTATGGGAATATTCTCGTATTCTTTCGCAGCTTAAGGCCTTTCGATGCTTTGAATGAAGGTACAAAAGAGAAGGCTTACCCCTTTATCAAGTAAGTACCCCGGCGGTCATCCCAATGAATTGCCACACACTCATTCATGTGCTCGGGGATAGACTATTGATCTGACTCTCATGGTCAATCAGTTTCAAGCTTGAAGGCAAGTGCCGTTATCCCGCCTTCATCAAGTCTTATTGCACTAGCATTCGATGCATCAACTATGGCTGTTCCCTCCTCCAATACCGCTTATTCATCTGCACCTTCTATGGAATATTGTTCAAAATGCCATTTCCTTTCCTTGCTCTGGCCCTTAGTCAACTACGCTACTAAGATGAACAGCACTGTAAGCAGGTTTACGGCAGAGAGAACGAGTAAAACAAGGGGAAACAATGAATTACAAGCAAATGCAAGAGGAAGAAAAAGGGGTTATACCGAGCGAAAAGCAAGGTATAACAAGGAAAGACAGGTTATAAGAGTTAAGGTTTTAATGCGTGCAATGTACCAACCTGAAGCTCCAATATCGTTCCCATTACGTGCTTCTCCTCCTCGTAAGACTAACGGGAAGCACTAATGCTCTCTTGTGACTGGCAAACATCCGCTTTCAGCCTTTGTTTGTAAGTGAAATATAGGCTTTTCATCCCTACAACTTCACTTCCTAAGCTCAGCAAGACTGTAAGAAGGTAGTTCCAGGCGAAGCAAAGAAATCGGAGTAGAGGGTCAGCCCTATCCGGTGTAGTTAATGGCTGTTCCACTCGGTCAACCCGCTCTGCTTTCTTTGCTTTCGTTATTAGCTAATCACTGGGTTCAATGGTTAACCGAACCCGTATCTCCTCGCTATGCCGAACCGCCAACTTTCTATGCCTGACTTTCCGTTGACACCTACTAATTACCGCTCCGTGGGAACATCTTAATCTCCAATCTACGAATAAGAAATAGGAAGCATCTGGCCGATTAGCAGCTGGGCGAACGGGCGAGTGGCCTTGAGCTAGTCTTTTATTCTCCCGAAGGAACTCCATTTTTGCAACTTGGACAACTGCTCTTTCTCTGACCCTTTCTTCTGTTTACGGAATTACTGATTGTATAATAGCGGCAGGGATGAGAGAGAAGATGGCACAAAAGATCGGGGCTGCACAACCTTTTTGATCAGTAAAGGGGGCACTAAATCAGCATGGAAGAAGACACTTGATGAATTTAGCATAAATATCTTTCAAAATAGAATATTTGTGTCAAAAGGTAGCAACTACTATCAGGTTCAAGCCTTAAAAGCAATGCTCTCTCTTTCTAAGAACTAAAGTAAAGGCACTTCTTTTCATTTCATTGCGTGGCTACAATCCTTTCATTCTGTTGGGGAAGCGATTCAGGATGAAGAACTTAGCGCATGACCAATTCCATTTCAACCACTTCCACTGCGGAATACGACTTCGGCAAATGAGAAAACTAGCACCAACGACCTACAACGCAACTGGAAATGCGTCACGCCTCGCCCACGGAGATCACTACTCTGGACTGGACAGACCACCACGGGATAGACCTCCTGAGGATGGGGACAGATACAGATCCAAGCCGGAGAGCATTATAATGAATAAGGACCTATTCCATCAATTCCTTTTAACGGTAGGCAGGCCAATAAACCGCTCTGCTTGTCGGAGATAAGGTCAGTACGGAGGAGCTATGCCTAGGACATGCTGTCGAGAAGATGGATAAACACATCTACAACGAATGGGGTTGCCATCCCGTCCTTCCAATGTCCCTCGCGGTTGGAGCTGGCACTCTCCTCACTACTTTATTTTATTATATAGGCAGAAGGATTGAAGAGAGATGCTCACTAATCCACAATTAGTAACAAGGGAATCTCCATTACCAATCGAGAAGAATTCAGGATCACGCTCTAATAGCTCCGAATAAATGAAATCTGTCACGCCTTTCCATTGCCTTTCAAGAGAGTCTGCCTTGGACCGTTTCGTGGCGTGCCTATTCTCCTTGTCCACAGGGTACCTTTGTTTCCACGACGGCATCTAGAGCATTCCAACAAACTGACTTCTTGATCTCCGAAAGGAGGGTGCATTCTGCCATTTTCTCCCTTTCTTTTCTGTACAAGGGATCCCCCTCCCGCTAGTTGGTTGGTTGGACTCTCTCACTAGACTCTTTCATATGACATCTGGTTACCTTGCTAGCCCTATACATAGGCAGGGTTTTCTTCCATGGATCGTAGAGTTCTTCAACTTCACTCTGTGGACCTCGTGACCAAAGATCTCAGTGATTATGGAAAGCAAAGCTATGTCGTATTTTCTTTGAAGTAGAGTGAGACCTCTATTTCAAGAAGGATCCTGCCCTTGAGCAAGAAAGTCCTACCGTCCTACTTCCCTTCAAACTATTCTTCTTCGATACCGCTTCATGGAATATCCTCTCTTATTGATCTTATGGAGAAATCCAGTATCGGTCAACTGTAGGAAACTGGCCTATTACTGGTATCGTTTCAACCACCAACTCTTATTTGCAGGTTCGAATAGGTAAGGTACCTGACAATGAACTTGAACCCCAACAAGTAGTGCCTCCAAGTTCGTAGGCAATGCACCACCGCGGTCATCTCCTTCTCTTGAACTGTATAGCGGCGCTCGGTATCATTCAGCTTGCGGCTCTCAGGATGGCCTTCTTGCATCAACACTCCACCAATGGAAAAATCGGACAGTGTGTACCTCGTATGCCTTGGTGTAATCCGGAAGAGCTAACACCGGTTCTTCCATCACCGCTCGTTTCGGCAGAAAGAGTAGACTACTCTAGCTCCGAACATACCGAATCATGAATCAATCCACTAGATCGGATACATGTCCTTATATAGGATATTCCTTTTCGAAAGAGAAGAAAGAATAAAATCCGCCCAATATAAAGCAAAGGGCATGTCCAAGCCGAAAGACCTTGAATACTCCGCTAAGGCTCCGTTTTCTCTGGAAAAAGAAGATAGGACTATCGAATTGGAAAGTCGGGTAGACGAAAGTGGTGACTCGGAAATGACATAAGTATAGTAGTAAATCACAAGACGTCACCTTAGCCGGTGAATGAATGAGACGAGCCCTACTCGGTTGATCTGTTTTGTTCAATTGCCATTTCCATCGAGTTTGGGAAAGTGTCCAGTGGGAACCCAATTAGTTGGAGAAGGCTAAGTCTCTGTGACGCAAGTTTCTATTCGATTCTGTATGCGCAGGGGGCCTGCTAGTGCTATACCAGCAGCACTCAAGGCTGCTAAGCTAAAAGGAAAAAGAGTAATAAAGAAAGCTCACCCGAAAGTAAGGAACGAGCTGGTCCGTACCAACCAGGCTTCATTTGCCATGTTGAGGGCTCAGAAGAAGCTCATGTTGGAAAGCAAGCATGTGCAAGAACCCATCAGGATACAAATCCTGAGGTCTTCCTGGATGGATTGACCTACGACTGATTTACTCCTTTCTCACTGACTTCTTCCTTCATTCGGAGAAGTCATCAGGAATGGAACCAGTGGAAAGTCGTATGCAGAAGAGAAGTGCAAAATGGGCAAAGACGAAGACTTTGGAAGCGAAAGATGCACCGATTGATGCTCTTCCAGCCCAGCTGCTGTTTATTGAGCTCAAAGTGGATGAGAGAGAGGCTTTTCTATGCTCTCTATGCTATGGTCTTCTCAATTGCCTAGTCTCGGTTCAAAGACAGTGGAAGGATCCATCCATCAGCCTTTCTATCTCCACAGCGCTGACCTGCACTTTCCACCTAGTTCACCGACCTCACGAGTCTGATTTGGCTCTATATTGTCCACCAAGGAAACTCCAAACAACTCCACTGCGACTGAGCGATCTCATCGATCTGACCGGTATGGAAGGACTCTTGGCTGACTCTGAGACTCAGTCTTCTGACTTGGATTGGCATACTGGGGTCAATTCCACCCTATCCTCTTGAATGAGATGTCAAACAGCACCGGGGGTGCCCCTTACGCTGTTATGTTAGCTGTCAGTCATTAGTCGCTTTCTTTTCTTCCTCTGTTGTTCATCTATCTGTTCCTCCTTCAGGGAGTAGCCGTACCTCTCTCTGTTGACAATCTTATGCATTCTTTTTCAGGGAGGGACAGAGTTCTATTCCCTTGAATCGGGGTCTTGATTGCCGGTGGAGAGATCTGGCCTGCCTCTGGGAGTAATCATTCAATGCAGTGGGAGCGATGGAGAAACTGGAATTCTAGATCTTTGAGCTTCGTTCCATCGACTTGGCTTAACAATAGGTGGTGGAGAAAGCGGGGCTTGCGGATCAGCCACTTGATGCAGTTCAGTCGTCCTACGTCGCCAGGTTCTTTTCTTAACCATCACCATAATATAGCTCCCTTCCTCCACTCCAGGACCTTTTCCGCGAACTGCGAACACGTGTTCCAGGTGGCTTCCAAGCGGATCGGCTCACCGAAATGCTGTAATGTAAATAAAGAAAGCGTACCAAACTTCAACTAAAGCTATATCTTAAATAGAATAAAGCGAAGGGAGCCCGCTTCCCACTCTCCCTTCCCCACCCCAGTAGGTAGGGGTGGCCTCGTTCTTTTCCTCAGGTAGGAAAGACTACACCTAAAAATCGTAAAATAATAAAAACCACACCGAGAACTAAAGACATTTCAAAGACCGATAGCTGTTTCCCTCTAGGCTTTGCCTAGTCTTCTTTAGAATATTCTGCCAAAAAGTCATCTAATAGAGTTTTTCTCTTTTTTGCATTTTTTGTTAGATAATCTGCAAGAGCTTCCATTTCACTGTCGGTTTTAGTATCTGTATCCAATTGCGAAATGGCCAGATTCTTGGCAAAATAGAGAGAGTCCACTTCTGTGGAATTCAGTTGCGGGTATTTCTTACGCACATCGACTAATCTACAATGGCGCTTTAGGTGTTTCACCAGGACAGACTCCAGCTTCTGTTGACCAACAGCCGGGTCATTCTGCTGTTGATGAAAAAGAGGTTGCCCCGGTGGGTTCTCTTCCGGATCATCTGGTGCTGGTGCAACAAGCGGAATAAAGGGGTCCGAAGGAAGCGGTGGTTGTCCACTGGATCCACCAATTCCACCCGACGGCTGAAGAAAGGGAGCCACCGCCTGCTGAAGCTCGTTCATAAAGGCATAGCCTAAATCGACGAGCTGCTTATATATAACGAAAAGAAATAAAAATCTGGTAAGAATATATAAAATGATTTGAGATTCTTTTGGCATATCCCTCACAAGAGGGAGAGACGTAAAAATGGAGTAGCTTCCTCCTAGAAGAAGAAAGAAATATGCATTTGTGAATGAGAAATAAAACTTCATTAGAAAGAAGATTATTGAATTCTCATTTCTTACCGAAATTGGATTTCCTTTTCGTGTCTTGCGCTTTCGACGAACCCATTTAGGCATTTTAACTTTGATTTTATTTTTTCAATTGATCAAAATACGAATGAAATCAAGAAAGCCATCATTAATGCGAACAAGGCAATTGCTTCGGTAAGAGCAAAGCCCAAGATGGCATAACCAAATAACTGTTTCGCTAATGATGGATTTCGAGCTACCGAATGAATCAAAGAACTGAATACGTTTCCAATTCCGACTGCAGCTCCAGCTAAAGCGATTGTTGCAGCTCCCGCACCTATTAACTTAGCTCCTTCTAACATTTCTTCGTCTTATTGATTCTTTTCACGCTTCATTGATTATTATATAATTCTAAATTAAATTTCTCTTCTCTTACGAGATTTTCGAATTCACCACTTTCCCGTCTACATGAAACATGAATGAAAGCCTTGTGTTTCGGCTTGAGGATGTAGACAAACCACTATGAAGATCTAGAAAAAAGCTTTACTCGCACGAGATTCTTGAATCAGATTGGGGTTGACCCCTCTTTTTGGCTTCGATACTGACAGGGTAAGGGACATTGAACGAGATTCCCGCGAAGATGATTGAGAGGCGGTTCAGCATAGCTAGATACCCCCGGGATTATATTCTAGTTGGCGTAGGAGGGTTTTCTTTCTCAAAGTATGGTAGGACCCTCTTTCTCTTTACTGGCGGCTAGGAAGGGCTAATTTCTCATATCACTGCTAAAAGTGAGGATGACTGTCAAAAAAGAGAGACATTTCGGGGAGATTACTCAACGCGGGCTTAGACTCGTAGACTAGTAGTACTCAACCAAGCAAAAACTTTCACTTGCGCGAGATTCTCGATTTGACCACATGGATGGATTGCTATCTTCCATACGAGATAGGAGGAGAGTTCGTTAACAAGGCATAGCCTGATCTCGCTCCGGGCACCACCGTCTCCGCTGCTTGTTTACAAGGGGCTGGATTTAGTACTCAAGGGAAGATTGTGGTAGAACACAGAATGAACAGGGTGCGAAGAGAAGGTAGGGTGAATCAATGGATCAGAGCAAGAGGTATGGCAGAACCAACGAACCAAAAGCTTTAGCTTTAGATGGTAAACCAATGCCCTTTTTTTGACAAACCGAACGGGGAGGAGAGAGTCGTGTGGAGGGAAAGCAATAGACGAATTAGGCTGGACCCTTTTCTTCCCTTATTTGTACAGCCAGCAGTTGAGGAAAGATGGAACCCTCTGAGACTCTGGCACGACTTTAGACAAGTGACAAGGATCGATTCAGCCGGCTCTCTATGATCGACGTGTGTTAAGCTTGATAGAGGGGGAGAGCCCAACAAGCTCGACCCTATTCACAAGTAGGAGCGTAGGAATGCCTCGTGCTAGTCACCTAACAAAGAAGGGGAGTAGGAAAAAGAGAATAAAAAGAATCTGACTTCCTTTCTCTTTCCCATCCAGCTCACGCGCACCGGAATTCACCGCAGCCAGTCTTTTCGATGCAACTCTCTCTTAGCCCTCCCTACTTAATGGGCTCACTTCTCTTCTTCTTTCATAGGCACAACGACTTTTTTTTTTTTTTCTATCTAATAGTCAGTAAGGGTAGACCAAATTCACTAGAAGAAGAGAGCTTTCAAGCCCATTTCAAGATAGATAACGGCTGATGAAAGGATGTTCTCTTATGCGAATTCCCATTATAGGGGGCGAACTCACACTTAAAGATAGATGGATGATGCTAACTCCCATTGAGGGAAACTACCATGGCAGCTACAAGGTCTTCAGTCCGACTCGGCAAAGCAGAAACATCAGTGAAAGCACCCCTGACCAACTGACTTAAGCCAGGGTGAGACCTGATCGAATAGCATATGTTAAGCATATAGCTAGACTCACTGTCAAATCTTCCAATCGTGCCTAAGACGCGGAAGTCGCCCTCTGTGTTGGTTTTGGTTTGAATCCCGTCATGACTACTGATACACCACGCTTAACACACGTCACGCTTTGCACGCTTCTTCTTTCACCAAAAGCGTCGTATAATAGTTTAGAGCGAATTCAGGAAGCAAAAGACGATTTGAATCGAGAAATGAAAAGTTTTAGCGAATTCTTTTCTTGATTTAGAAAGTCTTTCAGGGTTTGGATCTTCTTCTCAATGTCAGCTACACCTTCCCTTCCAAGTCAAGCATATGTCCACCGGTCAGCCAATGGAACACCCTAGAAGACTGGATTGTGCAATGCAATAGGACAGATATACTTAGAAAGAACTACAGGGGCTTAGAGAGAGATTAGAACAAGAAGCAAGCATACGAGTCCGCATCGGGTGAATTGAAAGGGAGATTCCGTTCCTCGCCGTCTGCCCACCCATCGCCTAATATTCGTTCTCCGCAGACTCGATCTCCTGACCCACATCTGTCGGTTGCTGACACCAAGGCTGGCTATCTTCATTAGATTGCCCATCTTCCCTGTAGTAGTTAGCTCAATGCTCTTTATTATTTCAGTTACCGGTAGTTAGTCAGTAGCGAAGTCAACTCATGCTTTCTCGTTTCTAGCTTGTATCACCTCAACTCATTAGCTCCGCGAAGTGAACCTCTAGTCTCCCTTGCGTGCTTAGTTCTTGCTGACTCTTTTCTTGAGGAAGACTCCCAACTATATGTGGGAGGGTGCTCTCCCCTTTTAAGGAGTACTTTCTTCTCAAACTCCGTCCTGGTTGACTGCTTTAGTGGACCGATTAACGACACCTTTCGCTCCTAAGTCAGCTTCATGGGGCACGTCACGCGTTGGTTTAGCTACAGGGACGGGTAGATTTCCATGAAGGAAGGAAGGATTGGGCCATCGCTTACCACGGGGGAGACCCCCGCACCCCTCGCGCTCTGCCGGTACTGAGATACGCTTTTGGCGGGCCTACCTAGCCTTCGGTCTACTCCAAATAGTGGACTTTCTCTCTCTCTTAACGTCACCCCGGAAAAACAACGAAAAAACTTCGCCCGCTGCTAAGACATCGCTCCACCATGGCATAGAGAAAGGAGTGGGAATGCTCGTGTGCTTCCATAACAGTTCTCTCACCCTTAAACCCCCCTAATGTGGTTGACCTATTGGGGATCGGGAAAGGCGATTAGACGCGTTATTTTGGTCATATAATTCGTTTTCGAGTTTGGATGCTCACGTGACCTGGTTAGGCGCTATTCTCATTCTTACGGAGCAAGGAAAGTTGTAGTTCATTCGCTAAGCGAGTACCTCTGTTTTATCCCATAAAGCAGTATTCTCCTAATATATATAAGGAATAAGTTTACATTGGGTCCTAATCAAGACTAAGCGGATCAAGCTTGCTTAGCACAGCCCCCTTACTCGGGGGAGGCATAGAAGCAACTAGAAGCTCCGTTAGACGCAGCAGAGGAATCTTCACGCTTAGAGGAAGCAGAAGATTACCTACCCCCTACCGCCTCTTCGATCCTTGGACCTTCACCTTTGACTGCTCTGCGCATCCACGTCCACGCACACAAGACCATGACTACGCTCTTTCCCCTGCCGACTGTGCTGCTTCCCCACTGCAATTGAAAGTAGGTTCGCGTACGGCACCTCTCCTCTATAGATGAAGAGGCCCTTTTCTTGTCTTTTTGCTATTGGTTGAAGAAGGTCGTTCTGCCCGGGCAATGGAATCAGGTTTGTAACCCAAAGTAAGTCAAGTAGTAAATTCTTCGGACATGAAAGAAGAGTGAGTTTGCGATCCCTCAATAGTAGAGCTAGTTCCGTTCTCTTCGATATTAGTATTAGTTTCATCTAGAAAGAATAGCCTTTCTTTTTGCTTTTCGGTTATGTCAATATTGGTTTGAGGGTGTAGTGGTTTCATTTGGAAACCTGTTTGGAGAGGCGTAAAGGTGAAACTGCAAAGTGAATTTCTTTTCTTTATTTATTTGATTTAAGAATTTATTTTTTCTTCAACATCTACGATTTTGTGCTGCTAGGCGGTGGGATTGTTTGACTGTCCTGGGGTGTGTACCACCAAGTGTTCGAATAATGATCAATTACTGATCGAATATGGATGTATGGAGAAATTCTTGGGATCCGAATCAAGACCTAAAGCTTTTTCCCTCCTACCGCGGGCTCTTTGTCGTGAGTCCATGTTCTAATGTCCCTCGTTCTGTTCCTTATCTTTTTTGTCTAGCTCATATTCGTTTTTTACGTAGTTCAGTTTCAAGATCAGAAGGAATCTACCCACGCACGCCGGTTGGGTACTCGGGGTTCAATTCCCTGGTGGTCTAAGGTGAACCGTCTTTCTTCTAATGAATAAGATAGTGGATCGAGAAAGCGTGGGCCTAGTGCGTACTCCTTTAAAAGTAAGAGCAAGCATCTCTTGTCAATCGGATAGGAGCCTCCCTAAATTAAGAATTAAGAAAAGGAATTAGCCTCAAAACATGAAAAACATGAAACCTTTATGTTTATGGGAAAAGGAATGGAATCTGGCCTCTTTCGTCCTAGGTCGGGGATCGATCCCCTTTCCTTCTCTCTTTCCTACTCACTCTTAAGTATGGTGTAGTTAGAGCCCCCATTGAACAGCTAACCGGCTTTCTAAGCCCTTAGAAGTATTAACCTATATAGGTGTCAGAGAGCACATGTAATGAAATCACGTAGAGAAAGGATTAAGCAGAAGCGCTAAAGCCCAGTCAAAGCAACCCCTGCCCCTCTGTCTGTTTAGTAGTAGGTCAGACTATTTCACAGGTGAAGTTCAGTCCGGCTCTTTGGCGCCTTGCTTCATGTGTTTGGTGCACACGAAATAGAGTTTTCTTTTACAATCTGACGCCCTCAATCACTTCAGCTACGGCCGGGCAGCATTAAAGGAAGCTAATTCCTTTGATATTGGACCTATGCATAATTCGATTGACGATCTTCTTCGTCTCCGGGCTTTCTCCCCTCTGCTCCCCTGCCAGCCTTCGAACATTGCTTACCCTGCAGTCTAACATGAACCATGCCATGGCTCTATCCATGCTTTTCTTGTCCAATACCTTACTTTTTCTTACACAAGCATTTCTGTACTCAGATCGGTAGGTATGAAGGTCTTTCCAAACCTCTTTAGTTAGACAATCTGTTATATACGATTCAACGGACATTCAACAAGATAACCCCGAAACGAGGCAACCCCGTTCACTCCGATAAGAAAGGTGTCAAGTCTGAAAGCCAAGACTGGGCAAGAAGAGGGAAAGGATACCTGGATTGAAAACCTCGCTCTTGAAGTGAGTCCTCTTCTCTTAGTGGGAGGAAGGGTTATAGTTCAAGCTACCTGAACTAACTATTTTTCACTCGAATTCAACTTCACTACTCTTAGAGCGAAAAAAGGAGTCGACATCTTCACTTCTTTCCTAATCGAGATTCCCGTGGGCCAGCGGCTTTTGAAAGTGATCTCTTTGCTTGCTGTTTACTGATTATTATTATTATTTATAGTCCAAACGGGTTTCTGGTCTTCTTACTTTATGTTTCGGAGTCATTTGATCCCTTGATCAAGTCCTAACTAGAAATATCTTAAGAGAAGACAAGAAATCGTTTGGATTCGAGGCGAAACCCTTCTCCGCCGTTACGGAGTTCTTCTGCTCTAATCTCCAAAATCGAAGGTCAGCTGACTGAAGAGTTAGTATTGATTCATGCAAAGATGCTCCTCTGAAGCTGGAGTAAGGAATTGTCCACCTCACCGCCCTGAAGAGCAGTGGCTCTCTTGTTTTGCACGCCTACAGAGAGAGACTCCAAAAAAAAAGTACCAACGCAACATCGAAAGAAAGAGCAATCAACTATATGCTTAACTCATGCCCCAGGAATCCCTGGGCACAGGGGGTACGAGCTAATCTTTTACTAGAGGGGAAGCTGGGGAAAAGCATAGAGCGTGCGTGCTCAGCTCTCGCCCTCGTCCCATCCGCGAAGCTGAGGCGGGATAAAAGCGTAACTCCCCGGTGTCATAGATTACCTTTCTATCTTCCTCCCCCGTGACGCTCCCAAAGCGATCGCTATCTTTTTCTTTCTTGCTTTCTTGTTGTCTTGAATTGTTATAGAACGGCTTTCTATCAGGTATAGTAGGTAGGATGAAGTGGTATGAAGCGTTAGTGGATATAGCAAGTGTGCCGGGGATGCGGCTCGGGCGTAGTAGGTCTGGACGCCTAGCATGAAAGAGCCTTCTCTGGTAGCGGCACTATACCTTAGTATCTCTCTAGCTTCCAGTCTATATAAAACGTAGTAGTTAGCAGAGGTAAGTCTGTCTGCCGCTTTCTTTCATAACAGAGCCGTTATTCCCGGCTGGCATAGAAGTCTCTCGCGCGGGCGAAGGAGATGCATTTCTGGTACTGGTAGTATTGGACAAGCT